>NW_015150823.1:745334-746608 GCF_000732505.1 Cyprinodon variegatus
TCAGAATTCTGACTTTAATCTCAGAATTCTGACTTTTTTCTCAGAATTCTGAGATTAAAGTCAGAATTCTGACTTTTTCCCATACTAAACTGAAATAGAATTTTAAAATCAGTTAACTTTTTTTTTATTTTCAGTGGCCTTAATCCTCTTCAGTATAAAAGTATAAAATTCAGTATAAGGCATTCAGTTTATAAAAATATTCCGTCTTTAAAATTAGGTACTATAAAAATGTAGTATTTAAAATTTGGTGTACAAGAAAGGCTGATTCCAATTAGACTTTTTTCCTTCCATAGCATACCACTTCAGTGGCAATGTTATGCAAAGTGAGTTACATGATAAAAAGAGCAGAACATATGTGCAGTAAAATTGCTAAAATCATTCAAAACATCAATCAAGTATAATAATAAAAAAATAAAAATACAAGTCAACCAACTACAGGTGATAATCCCAGGTAGATGGTCAGTGTATAATAAGATATTTAGTTTCAGGCAGCTTTTCAGCTGGATTACTGTAATATTAGTTCGATTCAATTTCATACAATAAAATACTTCATTAATTCCAAAGAGAAATTAAATGTTGGAGCAACTCATATGTTTTTAAACAGTTGTTGATGCTGTAGGAAGGAAGGATCTTTTTTAACGGTCTGGAGAAGCCTCTGACTGAAGACACTTTGTTGTTGTTTAATAGTCTAATGAAAATAATGTTCACTGTGGTCCATAATCTTCTTCACTTTATGAAGAACTCTTCTTTGTAGAATAATCTCCAGAGATTCTGGAGGAGTTCCTAGAACATCATCAGCTTGTTGAGATTTTGTAAGTAATTTCCTCTGATGCTGTTACCCCAGCAGATGATGTCAGAACGGATCACACAACTGGTAGACGACCTGCAGCATTGGGAAGCAAACTCTAAAGGACCTAAGCTTCTGCTCTGTCTCTTCTTGTAGACGGCTTCACGGTTGCGTCTACAGTGTAGTTTGTTTTCCAGGTGAACATTAAGGTATTTCCTAAAGGTATTTCTACTGCTTCACCTCCACTTTGTCTCCCATGATGCTAAAAGGATTCATCTTGTTCCTGTTTGTTCTGAAATCTACAATCATATCCTTGTTTTGTTGACATTCAGGATCAGATGATTCCAAAAAAGTAAAAAAAAAACAAAAACGAATCCACTGGACTTTAAAGTGTGAATTCAAAAAATAAGTGTGAATAAAAAAAATAAAAAAAAAGATAATTCCAAAAAACGTTTTTTAAATTTTATTTCTCCCAAAAAAAAGTCTT
>NW_015150823.1:748803-750645 GCF_000732505.1 Cyprinodon variegatus
AACCTAGAACAGATAATGGATGTCTATTATCATCAACATTTCTCTATCTGTATAATGGTTCTGTTTTATGTGTTGTCTTCTCAATTCAGAGGGGCCCCTGCCTGTCTTTGCCTAGGGCCCCAAATTTGCTAAATCCGCCTGTTTACAACACCCATCCTCAGTCATAGAACAATCACTCTTTCCATTCAACAAAGTACATTGTTTGCGGACACGGTAACAATAATCTACAATCTTGCATTTATTAATGGGGTGGGGGGTGGGGGTGGTTCCCAGTTTAAAAAAGTATGTTTCAGTCATCAGTTTCTAGTAAAAAAAAAAAAAAAACATTAGTTTTTGGTTTTAAAGTATCAAAAAAAAAGGAATCGTACGGACAGTTTTTCAGTTTGGTCAGTTTAAATAACTCCAGTAAATACTTTGACCACAAGAGGGCGTTATTGATGTATAGGTTTGCATGTGCCCTCATCTTGACTTTCACACAAGAGTTGTAACAATGTTTAAATTTTAAAACAATTAGATTTGCATCGGATGCTTCTTTCATGATGTCCTGATCTTTGATGCATGAGCTGTTTGGACTTATCATGTTTCTGTGAGGGTGACAGAAGTGAAACACTGCAGATGCACACATAGGAAACATTTATTCATACTGTTGCAAATTTCTTCAGAAGCATTTCCCTTTTTTTGTGATTAAAACATTGCCTTGAGGTGGGATGAAATTAAACAGATCTTCCTTTCACTATGTGATAAAAGCCCTTGCTGTGGCTTTAACAATGCAAAGGTTATCTGTGGGAGGAGGATTTTTATAAAGCAGAACATCAGACAGTGATGCTATTGTGGACTTTTCCTACAGCTGACCATTAATAAAGGTCTGCCAGCCAGTTCTGTCCTTGTATAATGGAGTGAGTTTCCTTTTATTTTGAAAAAAAAGGAAATTGTTTCGCCACAGTTCAAGTTTGTGTCATTTTTTTCAGTTGAAGGGATTGAAAAATATCAGAGTATTATTTAAAAAGTTGTTAAATCTGTTACGTGAAATCTATCAGTACCATTGAATTTATATTTAATGTAAAACGTTTGGCAGCAGAAACGAAGCCATGGTTGAAATCTGATGAGAGCGGACCATCGAGGTGTCACAGCCAGCCCCTGCTGTGTTCCAGTAAGCTGTCATGTGTGAGAGCATTTTAAGGTACATTTAAACTGCCTTGGCTTGTTACTAAGCTACAGAAAAGGTTAGCTTTACACTGCTGTAAAAATGTGTTGACTCTTTCTGTGGCTGCTGTAGCTGCTGCTGTTAGAAATCTCAGCAAGCTGCAAGGAGAGAGCTGTGCCAGAGTGAGAGGAAGACGATTCACAAGCCAGATTCTAGTTATCTCACTCTCTAAAATGACTATGACTCTGTTTCTAGTCTCTAAAATCTGGGGTATTTTAGTGTGAGATGCAATGCTTTAATCTTG
This sequence comes from Cyprinodon variegatus, assembly GCF_000732505.1. Classification (NCBI taxonomy): domain Eukaryota; kingdom Metazoa; phylum Chordata; class Actinopteri; order Cyprinodontiformes; family Cyprinodontidae; genus Cyprinodon; species Cyprinodon variegatus. Next base: position 750,252 of record NW_015150823.1, read on the forward strand.
ATCAAATACCTAAACCCAAAGGAAAGGCCACGTCCGGAACACTTCTGACCATGGTTAGATTTAACATTTAGACCTTTTCAAAATAGAAAAAGCAGGAGAGATACAAAAGGCAACTGTAAACCAGCTCAATAGGCAGAACGTCCAGGAAACACACAACCAGGCAGACGAGCCCAGAGCCAGCTCCCATATCAGAGGATGAAAAAGAGGACATGCAGTTAGTCACAGTGAATGAGAAAAAACAGAGAGAGCAGAACGTTAGAGATTGAATTAATAGATTCTGCAGAGTGGGAAGATAGAGATAGAATGAAGCAGAATGATGAAAAAGGGGTCCCTATGTCCTCCAGCAGTCTATGCCTATAGCAGCATAACTATAGAGATAGATCAGCATAACCTG
>NW_015150823.1:751694-752349 GCF_000732505.1 Cyprinodon variegatus
AACTACAGTTTGTGGACTTCCTGATAGTAAAGAATTACAATAGTCCAGCCTTGAAGTAACAAATGCATGGACTAGTTTCTCAGTATTACCCCTGGACAGGAGATTTCTAATTTCTGCAATATTCCTCAGATGAAAGAATGAAATTCTAGAAACCTCTATGATATGGGATTTAAATGGCAGGTCCTGATCAAAAATAACACCACACCACAAAAAGGCATCAATTGGGATGTGAGGGATTTTGAACCATTTTGGTTATGTTCATCAGATGACATTATGTTCTTCTTTAGGATCATCTGAATGCCTTTCCACATCCTCCTGGTGTTGCTGTCGTCGTGGAAAAGATCCTGGATCTTCTGGCTGCTTCGGTGATCTGATGGCACGTTTAAGTTGGCACGTGCTGTTCTTAGTGCCTCTTTATCAATAGACTTGAAAGCTGAGTTCGGTGCTTTTAGCGATTTCTGAACCTCTCCATTCATCCAGGGTGGTTGGTTGGCCCGGGTGGTGATGTTCTTTGTGATGCTGATGTCCTCAATGCATTTGTTAATGTAGGCTGACACAGTCATGGCATACTCATTAATATTTAATAAGTTGTCATATGTTGCTGCAGCCTTGAAGATGTTCCAGTCAGAGCATTCAAAACAGCTTGGAGTGTCTC
>NW_015150823.1:752979-808173 GCF_000732505.1 Cyprinodon variegatus
GTGCCCTATTTGTCGGTACTGGCTGATACCGATACCACCATTTTAGAACCAATTTTGAAAGGCTACTACTTTAACAAAAATATTAAATGAAATATACTTTATAGGAGTTTTCCATTAAACTAAACAATTTTTGTTTTTTAATAAACCTAAATGGTTTAAGGTAATAGTTTCCACCCCATGTAATTGTACAGTTTATGAAGTGACCAAAGATTTAAAAGTCTATACTGTGATTAAATTACACACAGAAGAACCTTATGTACTGAATTGGGTGACTTTCAAATGTAAAAGCAAATCGCTAAAGCCACCATTATTATTATTGTCATTAAATGGTAAAACTGAAACAGCTCATTTCGCCTGAAAGCCTTGGCTTCAAGGTTAATTCAGTTTGTATTGATTTTTGTTTATCCCTACTGAAGAAATGGGCGGGGCTATGATGAACAAGGGATCGCTATTGGCTGAGCACTGATGCGCACGTGCTCCTTCCCTCCGCCTGTTACTGGGAGCTTAGTAGCGCTCAAGCCCCTCAGTAGCAGCAGCTTTCAAACCGCCGCGGAGCTTCAGCAGAGCTGTGGTTTCTGCTCACCGACACACAACAGCCTCTCTACGAGCGACAGAACCAGCGGCCATGGCGCCTCTCTTCCTCTGGGTGCTTCTTCTCTCAGGCGGTCTGCTGTTTGGAGCGAAAGGTGAGCAGCTTCTCCTGTTTGTTCTCAGCGGAGTGATGGACGCCGCTCTGCCTCTAAACTTCTTCCAGCTGTTCGTCCTGTCGGTAAAGTTTACTCCAAACTCTATTCAACACCGGATGAGATCCTTTTTTTAATAATAAAAAAAGTATGTTCGGTTTTTTTATTTATTTATTTTTTGTTAAGCAAACAATTCGTTAATTTAGGGAACAAAAATCAAGGAATGGCGAGCAAATAAAGTTTTTACCACACTTTTACAGAACATAAACAATTTATTTCTAATACAATCCGCTTAAGTTCTCCACATGCTTTAGAAACAATTTTAAAACATGCATAAGCCTTACAAAAAAACAAAATAAAAAAACCCAAAACATATATCACTCATTTCTGGGTTAAAAACAAATGCCTTCAGGTGATTTTTCTGCATGACCCCCTTTTTTTTATTTTTATTCAGGCTAATCTGCGGGTCCTTCTCTAACCTCTGGGCTTGGTTTGAGTTTCTGTGCATTGAAGTGATTTAGGCCAGAGAACAGAAAGGCCTGACCCCCCCTGCCTCCATTTCTGCTCACCAACATACCAGAGAACAGGAAGTGGTCCCCCATGATGATGGATGAATGTTATGCTGTCAAAACAGAAATTAAATGATGCTTCTGTGTTTCCTGCCAGATGTCATTTTATAAAATCTTCTTGTTTAACAGTAGGGATGGTAAAACATCAGTAAATCCCATCTTTGATAAAGTTTAGAGTAAAGGAAGTGTCTGTGGAGGCTAGTGGGGTTTTCTCAGAGGGGGGCTAGAAATTCAAAATAGATGTGATCAAGTACTGAGTTATCACGCCAGTATGTTTATATGAATGCCAATAACAAAACACTTTATAAAATCAAAACATAATTTCATGTACAGGTTTACTTTTTGTCCATAAATGTTGCCCTTCTGAGGCTTTGTGAAGGTAAATCTGTGTTTTGCATGGTACAATATTAAGTCACAAGCCTAAGAAAATAATGTACCAGTTTAATAATGCAGAAGCTATTAGTCAGCTTTAGATTTTTTTAATATATAAGAGCTATTTATTTTTTGAGAAAGTGTTTATTTAAGAGCAACTATGCAAATTAACAAACATCAAAATAACAAACGGGGGCGGCCAGTGGCGTTGGATGTAGGAGTTTGCCCTGAAATCAAAGGATTGATGGTTCAAGCCCCGGCTCTGACTTTCAGTGTCGGTGTGTCCTTGGGCAAGACACTTCACCTGCATTGTCTACTGATGGTGGTCAGAGGGCCCGGTGGTGCCTGTGTACGGCAGCCCTGCTTCTGTCAGTAAACCCCAGGGCAGCTGTGGCTACAATGTAGCTTGCCACCATCAGTGTGTGAGTGTGTGCGTGAATGACTGAATGTAGAGTAAAGCGCTTTTTCAACTCAGGAGACTTGACCAAAGTCGGCAAAGTCTTAAGTACAGGCCATTTACCATCTAGAAAAAGTAGACTATATTCTATTATTTTCCATGTGATTCCTAGATTGTTTATTCCTCTTTGCCTTTTCTAAAAAGTGCTTTAAATCGGTCCTAGCTGTCTTTATCCATGCTGGCGCAGATCCTGACGTCTGAAAAAGGAGGCAGGGAAACAGAATACAGCGTTAGCCTCGCTGCATGCAGCTATCCTAGTCTTGTAGCTAAACCAGTTCCTGGAAAAGGACGTTTCTTCTGCCATTTCTTTCTTTCTCTTTCATGGGTCTCCAACTCCTGCAATTCACCCTGTCAATCACCCGCCAAACGTCTGCGATGTGGCGGGAGGTGGTGAGCAAATACGCTTCCTGTCACCTCAGGTCGCAGCTCAGCTGCGCCCAGAGCTCTCCTGTCCTTCTCTATTGCAGAAAAGCTACTGCACATGTACAACTTGTAACGAGAATATATGGGCTAAGGGTTTTGTGCTCTAGGGCGGAAATACGTCACCAATCTGACAAAAATGAAAACAGCTTTACTTGTCATTAAAGATTAAGTATTTATCTTGCACATCTAGAAATATATATGAATATATTTTGAAATATTTTAAAATTAGAATTAAATTATATATATATAAAAAAAGTTTGTCTTAATCATGGTCATTGGGTCAGTGGGTGGGAGCCCTAGCGCCATCTATTGGCCTGCCGCCTCTGCGTCTGGTTGTTTTTTTCCAAGACTTAATACTTATCCTGATCTGCTTCGGGAATCCTTTCCTGACGTGATGATGCCTTCTGTGTCTCCTGAGGTGTCTTTAAAAAAAAAAAAATTGACAAAAACAGAAAACTTATAATAAGGAAAATGTCTCAGCATCTTTTGTTTTTCACTTTTTCAAATTTAGGGATTAGGTGTGGTGATGATTAATCATGTTTCGTTAATGCAGAAGGAAGCTTCCAACCCTAAAAGTTTGCTGAATTGCCAGGAAGGGCGAGAAATCTCAGAGATGTGTTCCTTTTTTGTCGAAAAACAAACAACCTGACAGCAGGGTTTACAGGATTCAATCCATTCAGCAGGTTGTGGGTTGCTGGTGTAGCTGCTGAATGGGGATAAGTGGTTTTGTGCTTAGGCGTTTTTCCCCTCAAATGAAGCACTTATGTTGGCTAAGAGAACCAGGGCTAAAAATAGCCCCACATTGAACCAATAAGGATGCTGGAAAATGTGTTTGTTTTTTAATTCTTTGTCTGAAAACTAATCTGTGCTAAATCTGGCTCAAATTCACTGGGAGATTAAAGATACATGTTATCAGCCAGATAATGGCTCTCTCTGTGTCTCTGGGGTTGAATGTAATTTCCTGCTAATATGATAAAGTCTTTGCTACACAGATAAACATGCATTGGTGTGGATATATGTTAAATTTTAGGTTCTTTAATGGCTCATTCCAGGAAGGAGATGTTGCTTGGTGCAAGTTTAGTTTCTTTAACGCTGTAACGCTCTTTATCTTGCCATGGATGTTGATGTTTTTGAAAACAAATGATATGAAGGTCTAAAAGATAAGAACATTTATAAGCTTTATTAGAACCCTAAATCCCTGCCATGGTTATCAAGGGTATTTATTTTTGCTGCCCTTGTGTTTGGCTGTGCATGTTTCCCTGGGTTGGGATGAAGTGTTTATAACATTTCCAGCGTGTTTCTGTGTTTAGCCATATTATCATCCCCCATCGATGCTCAACGATTAAACAGAAAATTCTGTGCTAAATTCAGAGTCTTGGATGAGTTTTTCCTTTTCTTTAAAGTGAGCTGCCACATTTTTACACTTCTTTTTTCTATTTTATTTCAAAAAAGCTTTAAATGTTCAGATTGCCTTTTATATAAAGCAGATAACAATTGTTCTACATGCTGCTAAAGTGATGTAATGAAGTCCGCTCATATTCAGAATTCAAACATCTGAAGATACTTTAAATATGAAATTATTACATACTGTTCAATAAATGATAAGTGTTTTCAGTTAAGAGTAATTGCCACTTAGTCAGATATCCCTTTTAATTTAAACCTGACTGGCTTTAGGTATCTCGGTATCAACATTACTAGAACATTAAATTCTCCCTTTTCTGCTAATTTCTCACCTTTATCGTCTAAAGTTAAAATAGACCTACAAAGATGGAGAAGTTTACCACTCTCTTTAGTAGGAAGAATTAACGCAGTTAAAATGAATGTTTCGCACAAATTTCCTTGCTTTTCCTACCAAAAAAGTTTTTTTATAAACAATTGATCAGACTGTCTCTAAATTCCTATGATGTGGAAAGGCTCCCAGGATCCGCAAATCTATTATTGGTCAGCTCACATTCATAAGATCTCATTCTGTTTTAATCCAACCTCTCTGGTTTTACAGACAATCAAGTGGTCCTTTCCACACTAAAAATTTGGTATCAATTTAGGAGGCACTTCAAATTTAAGTCAGTATCTGCTTTAACCCCTACACTAAAAAATCATTTATTTCAGCCTTCATTTACAGATCCAACCTTCCTAACATGGCACAATAAAGGTCTAAAGTGTTTTAAAGACTTTTACAAAGATGATATTTTTTGCAGCTTTGCAGATACATGTATCTCAGAAGAGTTTGATCTCCCACCTTCTCATCTTTTCCGATACTTTCAAGTTAGACATTGTGCTAAAAGTTTTTTTTTTTTTTTTCTGTTCCCCCTCTTACGGCCAACTCAACAGCGGGATGAGCTATTAAATCATGACCCACTTAGAAAGTCACTCATTTCTAACATGTATAATGAAGTTCTGTCTTTTGACTGCTCGCCAACTACTAAAGTTAGGGATTCCTGGGTCAAGGAATTGGACGTAAACTTAGAGGATGATTGGTGGGACGCTGCTTTTAAGACAATTAATTCTGCGCCTGTCTTACACTTGTTCAGTTTAAAGTACTGTTTAGTCAAATTTTCTAAAACTCAAATGTATCCCAGCATCACTGACAAATGCAACAAATGTCATGCCTCACCCTGCAACTTATCCCATATGTTCTATTCTTGTCAACTACTTTCTTGCTTTTGGTTGAATTACTTGATGAAAAATACTTTCTGTGGTTATAAAAGTCTCCCCCCAACATTGCCATATTTGGGCTTCCAGAGGAGCATAAGCGGTTTACTTCTAACCAATTAGATATCTTAGCATTTACTTCATTACTGGCAAGACGCTGCATTTTTTTTTTTTTTACACTGGAAGTCGACTAAATCCCTCCCAAAACCCAGTGGCTCAATGACACCATGTCTTTTCTGAAGATGGAAAAGATCCGATATTCATTGAAAGGTAATCCTGATCAATTTTATGACAAATGGCTTCCCTTTCTTACATTCTACCGCTCTCTTCAGTCCCTTCCCTCTGATTGACCCCTCCCTTCCCCTGTTTTTTCTTCTCTTATTTATTTTTTTTATTGATTTCTTTGGTGGCTTTATTTATACTAATTATAGCTTAATTAGATCCTCAGCTATTTAGCTCTAACTATTACGATTTTTATTATTTTGCTCTATAATTGTTTTTTATTTAAGTTTTCAATTTTTTTTCCAGTTGTTTGGTGTACAGTTCGTACCATTTAATTAAAACACCCTAGGAGGTTGATTGTATGCCTTGTTCTCAACTCTTCAAGTTGCATAATATTTTTAAGATGCCAATTTGTACATATTGTTAATTACCATTACCCAATGTGCAAAGGATGTGCACATGGACACATCTCTACTGTAAGGTGCATTGCTTCCTAATAAAAAAAAAAAATGATTTGAGTAATTGCCACTACCCAATCCGTTGTGAACAGATATACATCCCGGTGTCCATAAATAATGCAGTTATGGTACTAAAATTACTTATTTATAATTTCTATCCTTAACTCACTAAAGAACGTAATACACATCTTTAAAAAATATTTTAGGACTTTTCTGAGACAATTTTGATGCTTTTTACATTTTCCTCAATAAACTGCTTCTCTGACTTCATCATGGGACATGCTCAGAGCAGTGTGGCAAAATAGGATTAAACCACGTTTATCTGCATTTTAGTTGTTATTTAGCATTAAATAAACAAACATTATGATATAAAGTGTGGTGTTACGCCCTATATAGCATAATGTTAACATGAAAGGAAAACATGAAACTCAAAAAGACTACATTTAGGTTGGTGATGGTGGTCAGGACGACAGCTGTGGCTACAATGTAGCTCGCCACCATCGGTGTGTGCGTGAATGAATGTAGTGTAAAGCACTTCAAAAAAAGGCGCTATAGAAGTACAGGCCATTTACCATCCTTTCTGACCGGCAATCTATCCCTATAGCTCCTCTCTGCCCTTTTGGATATGGTGATAATGGATGGAAGATGGTGTTCTACATACTCATCCCAATAGCGTGGACACAATCTGCACCATAACTAGTCATATCTTTCACCTGTTAGCAATACCTCAATTAATGGATTAATAAATAAATTGATTAATAAATGGAATAATATCAATTAATCGATTTTGATAAGAATGCAGTCAATTCTTAACTGGTTATCCAGACTCTAAACCTGCTATTTGCTGAAACATCCCACTTAGAGAATTATTTAAGCTAAAATTTGTAAAAAAAAAAAGAAATAGATTTTGGTTTTAAAGAATTACTAAGTAGTAGCCTAATAAAGATTGCGTTAGTAAGAGGATTGAGGGGTCTCTCATTGCTACCTGACGATGCCTACACCTTCAACTTTCAGTGCCACCAGTCCGGTGTCAGTCTGAGACCTCTTTCCTACTGCAAACATTGGGCTAAAATGGGTCGACCTGCTGGCAATCGGCATTTGGCTCCCTTCCTACAGGCAAAACAAGCTGGGTCTAACCCCTCGCTGGCAGCTGAGTGGCCTCTGTTCCCCTGTGGCTGCGTGTCTGACACCATCCGGCTGTGTTAGTGTTGATGATGTCACCAGTGCGACAGAAATCAAGGAAGTAAACAATGGAGAGCAACATGTAAGGAAGCCAGAGTATAGTCGGTGTGCTTTATTGTTTCTCTCTATCATCTGTCTTAATCCCTCTCACCAGAGCTGCTCCATGTTTATTGAATGTAAACAGGTGTTTCTGCTTGTTAGGTCAGAAGTGACTGACGCGGTGTGATGATGTCTGTATGTTGTGCTAAATGGTGTCACATAATTTATCAGGTCAACCTGGCTCTGGTGTTCCCACAGCATGCCGATCAGAGCCAAGGTTATTTTAACGCGGGTTGCTTGCCGCACCGTTTAATCAGAGTAGACGCGTGTCAGTGAGCTTTTCCCGCTGCCACTAACAGCCGGTTGTGGGTTTTATCGGGACAGGGCTCAAACATGAGAGAATTTGGGCAAGGCACTTACTCTGGGGTAAGACATCAAACAAGGATCAAAAACCTATGCAGACATGGAAATGTTATTGGACTTGTACCGTATGTGCTAACCTCTGTTAGTGCTACTACTTTGGCATTAAAATTATCTTTTTTTTTTTTACTGTGCTGCTATAAAACATGCAGACGCTGATTGATTTTATGAGAGGAATAAAACTGTTTACTGGGTATAAAGACTGGCACATATCTCAAAAGCGCAAGCTGCAGCAAAAAATGCTGATGTGCACTAGTTTACATTATTTATAAATTTGATATTGTGCATTACTACCCAGATATTTCACCACAATCTGCATTTTTCTAGCTGCTTTGAGAGCAATGGTGCCGTAGCCTTATGTGGGTGAATGGGGGCAGTGTTTACAACAGTGCTGTTTTCACAATGCCCTGTAGGGGGAGCACTATTTCAAAATGTTTCAGAAGATTGAGAAAAAATGAAATCGCTCTGAAACTCCTAAAGGGTCATTTCTAATTATTTTTAATTAGTCCTACATGTTTATTATTTAAAAACATGTTTATTAACCTCTCAATCCACCTGTTCGCCAGCGACTGTTTTTATAGCGTTTACAACTAACGACTCAGAACGCATAAAAAATTAAAATGGTAAATTTTTTACCAATAAAGACATGTTAGACATCGATAGAAAACTCCACAATTCAACCACCAAGTTGATTTTATGGACACAGCGAGCACCAAAGCACATTAAACAGCAGCAACGACAACATAGCTTTGAAGGCGTCCAGAAGCCATTTCATAAATCCAATCTTCAATTGTTTGTGCTCCATTCATCCATAAGGGTCTTCAGAATAAAAGCAATCCAGCGTATTAGTAATAAAATATTCCATGATGAGAAAATTGCCACATAAAGCCATTTTTTTGGCATATTTAGCATATTAGCAGACTGTAGAGACTGTAGAGTTAGCATATTTCTAAGAAGACATGCTTCCTCAAATGTTTAAGTCTGAACTGATGCAGCTTAGGCTGTCTTTTAGTTAGACTATTTTCAGCACCTAGAAGGTGTTAGCTTACAATTAATGTATCAAGTATGTAATTAGGGCTTACAGTTCCTCAGTTATTTGCTTTTCCATTTGGGTATGCAAAATAAGCGAGGATTACTTAAAGAGGTTAATGTTTGCTTTTAGATTAATTAGGACAGAAACATATTGCTAGATAACTCTGTCTATAAAATAATCAGACGCCCCCTCTTTACTGTCAAGTTTAACCGTGTGTTTACGATCAGTGTGGTCCTCTCTCAGTGCCTGTAATGAATGCATCCTGATGTACGATGGCTTGGATCTTTAAAGCGCATGGAGAACGGTGGGTGTCAGTGAATGGTGCATAGGCTCCCGGCTTTGGGAATCAAATATGAATGTTCCAGTAACAAAGCTGACTCATCCCATCTGCTTGTGTTGGGATTTCCCTCCAGGCTTCTACCCTCCTCACCACCAATGTTTGTATGTTTCCTAACTTCTGGGGATAATATATATTTTAGCTTTAAGCTCCCCGGATCAACATTTGATCTCATTATGGAATATGGTCTAATTTTAGATGATTATTAGTATCCGTCGCCCCACTTTCCAATCTGCCGTCTTGAATATTTTACATGCTGCTGTGTGAATGTCATCACTGAGCCGGAAAGGAGCTTGAATCAAAGATCACAAACTGTTCCTTCAAACCAACTTTATTTATTCAGAAAGCCGTGAAAAAATGACGAATCCAACATTGGCTTTTTTATTTGAATAAATCTTTTTGTTGTGAGCGCTATGATCCCAGATCTGATTCAGCTCTGGTTCTATGGAGGAAAGTGTGTTGTTGTTTTGCCAGTGCGTGACTCTGGTGTGTATTTATAGACTTTTAGAGCAGGAGCAGATGGCTGTGCTCTGGAGTCGCAATCACAGATTATAGAAAGCTCACCTGCAGCTGGAGCCCTGCTGATCTCAATATTTAGAAATGTATATAAAACAACACTTAACTCTTCAATGCTCAATAAACTCATATCCTGTTGCACTTCCTTTTTCAACCCTCCTGCTGTTCTCCAGCTCATTTTAAGACTAACCAACAACCACAGGCTGCTTTAATGCCCGTCAACACAGCCCCTGACTCGTGACAGGGCATCAGAAACGGGGGGTGTATCTTGGTGACACCACCCTCACTCCTTGGCTTCCTGGAACACAGAGTCCTGTTAGTTTACACGCCCCAGGATACTAGTGTGTGCATGGCGATGCAGGGAGCAGAGTGTGTTTGGTCTTTTATTTTTTTTATTTTTGTTTTATATAATACGAACACTGACCTACTAATGCATGGTAAATGGTTTTACATTAATTCCGCTGCCTTAACGCAGCCTCTGTTCTTGCTCCTCCAGCTGAAATCTCAGCCTGCGAGCATCACATGTTTTACCGGCTGGGTCACATGTTGGGTAACTTGTTCAGGTTAGGATGCAGGTGCTGCTTCAGAGGACGGCTTACTTTCATGGGACCTGCGGTCTACCCAAATAAATGAACTTGATAAAATTATTTATTTTAATGATTATGTTTCATATTTGAACTATTATGCATTTCATCTTAAAGGTCTTTTTATTTTACAAATGTTTAACACCGGGCAAAAGTAACAGTTTCTGTTTTGCAGTGGTATGATCTTGTAATTTTACAACATATTGCTAATCAGTTGTTTCTAAGAAAAACAACTGATCATGCAGTGGCATGTGAACTTGGGTCTTGTTCCAGCAGGTCCAGATCTTAACTGGAAATAGTTGCTATATTACGTCAGCTGAGCATACCCCGAGTCAATACTTGTTTATCCCTTTCATTTTGTATGAAAAATAAACTTAAACTACCTCAACAGGCGTGTATCCCTTTAGTCATGTGCAAAAAACTAATTACTTATTGATGTTTTTTGAAGCATATGGCGATCTGTCCTTAAATTGTATTTTTTGTTTGTACATGAATAAAGTGAGACACGTCTGTTGAGGTAGTTTAAAGTATATTTTTGTACAAAATTAAAGGGATAAATGCAAATCTGATGTCATGTGTATTGAATAAATTTATGCTAGTCTGACTCCAGAAGCAGCTTTGCACCTCATTATCCATCCATTTTCTGTCACGCTTAATCCCAGTTGGTTCATGAGGGGTGCTGGTGCCTACCTACAGCTGTCATGGTACAACCTGGACAGGGCAACACGGAGACAAACAACTATTAACGCACACTCACACCTAAGGAGAATTTAGACAAACCAATTAACCTAACAGTCCTGTTTTTGGACTGTGGGAGGAAGCCGGAGTACACAGAGAGAACCCATGAACCCAGAACCCGGAACCTTCTGGCTGCAAGGCAGCAGTGCTACCCACTGCTCCACTTAGCCGCCCTCATTAGTGTTATGTAAAAAAAAAAACAACCCACCAGTGCTTTTATGATCTTTGGTTCAGCAGGTAAAGAGGAGGTTTCATTCCATCCAGGATTAAAAAGAAGAGGAAGTGGGCAAAGATTGCTTACTTGGCTGGATAATATCCATATCCAATCCAGCTAATGGGGCACTTCTTTTTTTTTTTCTTTTTTCTAATCACTTTTATCATTTTTCAAATGTTTAAAAAAAATTGTTTTAGCTCTAAAATATAAAAGCTTCATTGGCGTTAATATGGCAAGTTGAACAGATGTAACTTCAATGCACACTATTGTTACATTCTTGTCAAAATTATCATGTTAAATTTACATTTGTGTAAACTTTTAGACTATAAAGGAAGAACATAAATAAGACTGATACAAGCAAATGTCGTTATGTCTCCTTGAACCCCAGTGGGCCTCAGCAGATGGCCGCTCACACCAAGCCTGTTTCTGCTGGAGGTTTCTTCCTGTTAAAAGGGAGTTTTTCCTCTCCACTGTCGCTACAAGCGTACTTAGTGTGAGGGATTGCTGAAGAGTCAATGAGTCGATGCAATCAACTGGTTTTCCTTAGATAGAAAACTTTGAATCAATCTGACTGGATGATCTGGTTGAACTGTATAGTGTCTTGAAATATGTTGTGAATTGGCGCTATAGAAATAAAACTTCCATGACTATATTGTGGCATCTGCCCTCCTCTACGCTGTCGTCTGCTGGGCTGCTTGCAGCGTAGAGCGGGACAGAAAGAGACTGAACAAGCTAGTGAGAAAGGCCACTTCTGTCCTGGGCTGGACTCAATAGAGCTGAGGTCTTCAACAGGGGTCGGCGACCCAGAGAGGGTCCACAGAGGTACTGCATGGGAGTCGTGAAAGTTTTGGTTGATTAAACTATTTTGTTATATTCCCCCCCTACAATTTTTTCCAATAATTGAAATATCTTTAAATCCACATTAACATGAATTCAACAGACTGTAGTAAACAGATAAATGGAGGCAGAAGATGTCTTTCAGTCATCAATGCACACATTCAGCGACACACAGGAGCTCTTTCAAGCTGGACACCGTTTCATTCACAACACCTGTCCCATCAACCAGGAATCAGAAATATTTTAATAATCTTAGGGAGAAATTACTTTCATTACATTGCTATCTGTTATAGAGTGACTTTGGGACCAGTTTAATATAACACAGTTTTATAAAATATATATAATTAGGGGGTCCCCGCTCCATCTTGCCATAAGTTTGGGCGTCCTTGGCCTGGAAAACATTGAAGCCCCCTGCAATAGAGGAAGTAGCTGAGAGGACGGTGCTGTCCAAGCTTCCATCCACCATGGACAACACCTTCCACCCTCTGCACCAGACTGTAGAGACCCTGAGCAACTCCTTTAGTCAAAGACTTTTACACCCTGTTTGTAAAAATTAATCCCTGCTGCCATCAGACTTATAACAGCGGCACTATATCAACAACTTATGCAATCACTATTTTAATACCCTGTACATTAACCTGTTTTTTATGTTTAATACCCAGTGCAATAACTATATACATAAATACCTATTCATTATGACTATGACCTGGATGACTGAGAATCTTCATCAGCATAAATACCTATTATGTGACCTACATTTATTAACCTGTGCAATAACTCTGAGTAATAATCCTGTTAAATTAGAGACTACAGCTGTTATATATATTTATATGTGGACACCCTGTATATACTGTGTATATCCCCCATGCACCTATTTCCTCCTTTTGGCACCTTTCTTTTTGACTAGTGAGCCGATAAGTGAATTTCTCCACTGTAAGATCAATAAAGTCAATCAATCACTTTGTTCAGCTTGTGCAAATGTGTTCTAATACAAGCTAGGTACGTCAAAAGAAAATAATTAAATAATTGAGTTATAATGAATCGCATGACAAATGAATCTCATGACAAATTTAAAAGAAATTTATTATTTGCTTGCTTGTTGTCGTTAAGGCGACAGGCCTAGTAACAGCAGTCTTTGCTTTGTGTCTTACACTGCAAAAAGCCACTTTGATTTTGAGTACATAATATCCAATTATCAGAAACAAATAAAAGCCTTGATAATGCTGCTCCTGTGGAACGCCTTTTACAGGTATAATATCTCTATTTCTGGTGTCATTTTTAGTCTGGTTTTGTGGGATTTATATATTTAATTATTGCTCCGACTGTCGACGTCTGTGAATTTGGGAGACTCTTGTGGGCGTGTCCTGACAGATGTGCTGTTATAGTTCTCTAGCATTCAGATCCTGATTAACTTTAGCAGTTATCCAAATAAAGTTGGATTGAATTGGAACTGCACAAATTGGGGCTTTAAGGTGGTGTCTTTATAGTCTCTTATATCTGGCTCCTACAGTCACTTTTACGTTTCTGTATACAAACTAAACGCAACATAAAACAATGTCCCTCAGACACATGCCGCTTGGTGAGTCAGGCATTAAAATTTCAGATTTGTGTTTTATTACCAGTTAGCATAGCATTTTACTTGGTTTAATTAATCATATAAAATTCATTCATTTCCATCATCCTGACCACCTTAACCACCTCCGCTCATCCCGACACTTCTGTGTCTCTTGATGCTGCCCAGGCTGGCAGTCTGATATTTGTTATGCTTTTACTTTGGGGTTTGTCGCATTGAAGACCAACTACGAGAAATGCCTGACTTTATTGCATAATTTAAATGAGTATTGCTTCTGTTAGAATTGCTTTAGATTAATTGACTGTAAATTCCTAGTGAATAATGTTTTTATAATGTTTAAATAAGTTGGATTTTTCAGGGTTTAAGTGTGAGATTAATTCAACACATGACTTCCTATAAACTGAGGTCACTATTAACTCTTTAACTTTTACCATCACCATGTTTCTAAATAATCAGAGTTTAACAGATGTTCCTGGTTGCTGATGACTTTTTAGACTTTTCCACATTTTTGGAGATGTTTTTTATTTCACAAATTTCTTCTTAATGTAAAAGGAGTTTAGACTTTGCTCATGTTCTCATTAAAATGTCTTTGAATGAAAAGGCACTGCATGGGTTAAAATCTTTTGTTGAGTAACTTGTAATGACATCTTCTGCGTTTTTTACATAAAACGCCCTCCACTCTGTGCTTCATTCAGAAAAGAATTATCTTGAGTATTTCAGCCAAGAATAACTCCACCACAAAGCAAACTGCCAACATTATGTCTAGCCCATTTTCCTCGAACTTAATAAACAATGTTGTAGCTTCTAACACTATGTATTGGGTTTGGATCTAAATCAGCATTTCCAAATGCTCCATTTGTGACTTCCTTATGGAGTAACACCCCCTCCTTCATTTGCTTTGTTTCTGTGAGGGCTGCATTGTCTACATTTACAGCCAGCTCTCTTTTGGATGGTGTTTAAATCTTTATCTTGGTTTGAGGCAAACTAGGAAAGGCCCAGACCATGACTCATGCTAATTGGGAATAACACAATGCTCTCTGGAAATGGCCTTTCCTGCCAAGTATAACGCTGCATACCTTCCTAATGGCGGTCAGGGCATAGCTGGCACCACGCTGGGTACCTTTAACTCTGAGCTTTCCTCTTTTTTGTGTGTGTGTGTGTTAGGACATACCCACAGGTAATGGAAAAAGCCAACATGCTTTGTTTTTTGCAGTTGTGGAATAGAACAATGGATTTATGACTAATGTTATCTAAATGATTGTCGTTCCGGCCTTCTTTTTTGTGTAGAGAATTTGTTTTTTCTTTCAAATCCAATCTATAAGAAATGTAGAGTTCCCCTGAAGTATAAACCACCCTTTGTTACAAACTGAAACATGTTGATTATGAGACAGAGCAAAGTTCTGGTTTCCTGGGAAATGGGAACGAGGCGTAATCAACAATCTAGGTTACTGCAGAACACAGCAGCTTATTTTCCAATCAACCGAGAGTCAAACTTCAGTATTTGTGGCTTCTGCAGGTTTTTCTATTCCTGGTTTTATTCGTTGTGTTTCTTACAGACAGTCTGATTATTTCGGGGAATTTCAAAGAGGTTTTTGTGGTTTGATCCCGGCCGACGACTTTTTCAGTGTCATCAGTAATTTCATTTCCTCAGTGAGGCAGCCTCGCAGCTGAATTATCCTTCTTTTGGTGCAGAATGCAAACTTTACAGAGGTTGTTTAATAAGATATGCAAACTGTCCAGTTTTTCTTTAACTGGGCGGTTTTCTAACAGCATCTAATCGATTCTTCTGGAAATGTGTTTGGGATATGCAGGCTTCCTGAAGGGAGCTGCCTGTGGGCATAGGAAGGGAGGTTTCATTCCTTCCCAAAGATAAACAAGCAGTGACTTCCAGATAAAGACGTGTTATTGGTGCCAGTTAGACCAGTGGCTGAGATGTGTACGATCTCCAAGGCCGTGACATTGAACACATCACTGATAGCTCACCATATGCAAAGGAGCTGCATGTCTTGAATAAAAAGCTAAACTGGACTTTTTCAGTGAATTTCTTCTCTGTGATTTACTCCATAATATAAAATCTGAAACACTAACTTGGTTCTAAATGTTGCTCAACATGAGGGTAATTAAAAGGTCCCCGTTATTGTACCTTCTCTGGCACTCTTCATAATTTAAATTGCAGATTTTTAAAATACTTCATTTGCTAGTGGATAATTATCAAGTACACTTTTACTCATATTTGCAAGTTGAAGTTTAAATTCATACCAGTTTAGTTAGAAATAGACTGAAACTTTGTGGCTTCTCCAGAAAGACGAACCAAAGAGCTTCCCTTTAGAAAGAACAAAAAGGGGAAATATATTTTACAATATTGCATTTCATAAAATTGTACCAGTTAACCTGGGTGTTTGACAAAGGTGAGTATTTTATGCTCAGTGCTTAAAAGTCCCTAAAGTCTAATGTTTTGGACTGTTGCCATGAAACCATTAATGAAAGCTGAACAAATGTATAACTGCGGGGCAAAGGTCGGTACAAGTACTCTTAAGTACTTTTCAAAGCGGATGACCAGCGGCTGCAGCACCACACCTGTTAGTGTTTTATTTGGAATCCCAAAAATTGTGAAGACCAGCCAAGTTTGTTGTTTCATTTCAGAAACTTGAGGGAAATCACAGTATGATGGTATTATTATTATTAATATTATTACAAGCACAAAGGGCTAATATTTGTTGAGAATTAGTGGAGGGTTGATTTTTATTCTGTATTATTTTGCCTTGTTTCAATCCTGAACAGCTGTCAGATAGCTTAAAATTCTCTGAATTGTAGTGGTAGTGATGAGGAGGCCATCTGTTAAACTGCTCAAGCTTGATTACACTACAAAGCTGTGATTCCTAAGAGGAGCATCAAATCTAGAACAAGATGGTCCAAAAGAATCCAATCTGTGTTTAACACGGGTCCATCCAATGACAGGCCGTGGCCTCCCTTCTGCCCAGTGAAGAAAATTTATCAGAGCTATGAAAGAACTGGGTTAACTAAAAGCCCTTTTCTCTGATTTATTGTATTTTCTCTGATATTAATATACTGTAAGGTTCAAACCCCTGATTGAGAAAGTTTACAGTTTCTGGTCTTCATTGATTGGGTCATTTCTAAAGATGCAAATTCTAAAACATCCTTTCAAAATTAAACCATTTGCCTTTTATTTACTTTATCTGAGTCTCTGCTTTTCCACGTGAAGCTGGGCTCCCATATGGCCATGGAGCAGCTGCATGACGGTGGAAGGATCCAGTGTTTGTCTTGTTTACACGGCAATGATGGCTTACTCAGCTGTTCACGCCATTACACCAAACCTGCAGTTGGCAGTTTGTCATTCAGCCTTAGAACAATGCAGTATTATGAAAAACAGCTGGACAGAAACAGAGAGAATGTTTCTTCTTTTCATGAACTCCTCCTGATATGATTTGAAAAATAAGTTTGTTGCTTAGCCTAAACTCTATAAATGCTAAATTCACTCTTAGTCTACTGACAGTCTCATTATGATATGCTGAAGATTCTCAGTCTTCCAGGTCATAGTAATTCCCAAAAAGTAAAAACTGGACTGGAAGACCTTTTGCTTCCAATCCAGGAAGCTGTTTTTATTCAAAATGTCAGAAATGGCATTTTTGGTCCACTCTATAAAACCGCGAACTCAACGCTAAATCTGACATTTTGAATTGAAAAAGCTTCCTTAATGGGAAGAGAAATGTCTTCAAACTTGGAAACAAAGTCCATTGGATTGTTTTTTAACTTTTTTTGAAGTCTCATTATGATCATTTAAAAAAAAAAAAGTGGTTCCTTAAAGTTAAATTCTGTTTGTTTATATAGCTTCAATTCACAACACATGTCATCTCAAGGCACTTTAGAGAGACAGTTCAGTCTCAGTCAAACAGGATAAGACCATATGAAGCTACTATGAGAGAAAGCAGAAAGAGCAAAACAGTTTGAACTAACAAATACTGCAGAATGAGAGAATAGAGATAGAATGATGAAAATGGGTCCCTATGTCCTCCAGCAGTCTAAGCCTATAGCAGCACAAATGCAAAAAATAGCCCAGGATAACCGAAGTATTTTGGATAAGGTATAAGAACAGTGTTGCTCTTCCATCTGTCTGCAGGTGATCTCTGTCCCGTGAATGTTTGTGAAAATGGGGGAACCTGTGTGACCGGTACAGGGACTCCGTTCATGTGCATCTGCCCTGATGGCTTTTCTGGAGACACCTGCAATGAGACTGAAACAGGTACGTTAACTTCTGACACCTAAACTCCTAGCTTAGACTACGTTTGAATGGGAATCTTTAGTTTGTTTTTTTATCATTATGAATTACCCTCAGCTTATTTCACTTAATGCTTAAAGTTTGTTTTGTTCTCATCCAAAAGGGCCATGTAGCCCCAACCCCTGTGAGAACGATGGCGTCTGCGAGGTGACTGGTCAGTCCCGCCGAGGCGACGTTTTCACAGAGTATATCTGCAAATGTCAGCCCGGCTTCGAAGGAGTTCACTGTCAGACCAGTAAGTGTCTGCTCTGTTTGAAACGGTGAAATCAGATCAATCAGGTTTTATTTAGGAACAACCTGATTTAATGAACCTGCTATAAAAATAGATAAATAATTAAATTTCAACAGGAAAAAAGATGATTAAAAAACGGTACATCTAGAATTTAAGTTTTAGCATTAATATAATGTTTTTCTAAAGTTCTTCCCTAATAAAAAAGTTGAACTTAATTTTTTTTTATGAAAGGTTTTATGTTTCTGTGTTATGATGAAAAAAAAAATCTAATAGCAGTATGCTACTGCTTGTTAAGTTGGTTATTAAAGCTGATGATAAATAACATGAGCAGCTAATAATGTTTTTAAGAAAAATACATTATTTGTGATTTTTCACAGTATGTATTGAAGAAAGGGTTTTTGATTTCCCTGGTAAAAAAAATCCCAAAACGTTCTCAACAGCCTCACATGGAAAATCCAACATGGCGTCTACTGTTGGAAATATTTAAGACTTGTAGTTTTTTACCTTTCAGGAAATCACAGACGGCGATGAACAGTTTCTATTTATGAACCTAATGTTCAAAA
Organism: Cyprinodon variegatus; assembly: GCF_000732505.1. NCBI lineage: Eukaryota > Metazoa > Chordata > Actinopteri > Cyprinodontiformes > Cyprinodontidae > Cyprinodon > Cyprinodon variegatus. Next base: position 771,381 of record NW_015150823.1, read on the forward strand.
GACATTATTGGCTTTTATTGTGGATGGCAAAACGAGGACTGGATTTCGCTGGTTTTCTGACTTTCAAGTGAAACATTAACTGAGGTTTGCCGTCTTCATCAAATCAGAGCTCTGGGGTAAATGAAACGTAGCGTAGCGTCTAGATGCAGTTCAAGAACTAGTCAGAGAGTTGTTTTCTAGAACAGAGCTTTCCAAAAATAACAGCAATAAAGACCAGTGGTCCCATAAAAGTACAAATAGTTATCACGGTGTGTATCTATATATAAATATAGTTTGATGGAACTCTAAAATGATTACTTAAATACTTAAATATCATGAAATTGTACATCTCTAACGAATGATGAATTAATAAATTGATATTGTTTATTTATTAGGAAATATACTAATTTTAATCATGCATTATTTATGCATTTATTTTGTTATGTTAAATTTAGTTAAATACTAAAATAAACAGTTTAACTTCAAATTATTACACTTGAAAAGTTTTGTGATTTTAATGAGATTGTACTTTATTCTACTGCTTTAAGGTCTGGGTGGCTCGAAGTAGTTGAGAGCGGTGTGAAAGGTTTCGTTGTAAAGCGAATTTCGATCCAGCCTGGGATTCACTGATCTATTAGAAAAATTAATGAATATGTCCATTCTTTTAAGAATAGTTTCATCTCCACTGCTCTAGAGAGTGGGGCTGAAACTTTTTATAGAATTAATTGATTTAAATAATCGTTGACTAATTTAGTAATCGATTAATCGTTAACTGGAGAATAGCGTCTCGAAAACATACTTTTAGCTGATAGATAAACCTACTTAGAGCAGGAATTATACCAAAATTGCAAAACTATATATTATGATTATATTATGATTTTGCATTTGAGATAAAAAAAAAAAAAATGTTTTCGCTTGTCAGTATGCTCCATCTAGAAGTCCTCGAGTGAAAACGTTTTAGTTTCACCTGGTTTGATTCTGTAAAAAGTGTTCTTATAAAACCTCTTAATATTAAGTGAATAATCAAAAACATAATCAAGAGATTAATTGGTTATCAATATAATGGTTAGTGGCAGCCTAACAGAGAGGCGACAGTGAAAACATGCTGCGCTCCTCCTGTCATGCGCTCAGAGACAGATGGCTACTGTTTGCTTAAAACGTAGCAGCCAGATGTGAACCAAGAACACATTTGTCAATCACTAGATCAGACCTGTTTTCTGTTTTTGTCTGTTTGTTTTCCTATATGCTGAAGTGCACTATGTATTTGATTATGAATGCATTTCCCTCCTAGGTGTCCTGGGAGCAAATTTAAGTTCTGCAAAAGGTAACAGTGGAAATGAAGCTGTAGAAAAAAACTAACTTGTGCGTGTGTGTGTGTGTGTGTGTGTTTGTCTCTTTTCCACCTTTTAGATCTAGATGCCCTTTGTTTTTTTTATGTTTTTTCTTGGCTGCATGTAGTGTAGTGGAATTCAACATCATACAGCAAGGATAATCACTGAGCTTAGCTTTATCCCTCAGAATGAGGCATTGTTTGAGGCTATGGACATAAAAATTAAAATGATATTTCTAAATTAGAAGCACCACATTTTTTATCTCTTCACCCAGCCTGACAGCGGGGACCCTATTTTACAGAAATCATTTATCATTCTTACCTCAAACCATTAGTTAAAGTGTAGACCAGGCGCCTGGGTTGTCTGTTTTGAACCAGAATCCCCAGAGTGAAACTTGGATTCCAGTGTTTTTCTTTTTTTTTTAACTTTGATTATAACCAAAGCACCCGTTTACATTTCTGCTCAACCACAAAAGCCAGAAATCACAGCTCATTCAAATGTGTTCATCCCCAAGTCATTCAGCAGTTCAATTGACTTGGGTGTTAGATTAACAGCCCTCTGCAGAGAACTCTGCTATGATAATTGAATAAAACCTTCCTGTCTAATATATGGGGAGTCATGTGGCTGTGATGAGTAACAGAAACTGTCATGTGGACTGCGAGGTCAGGGAGGGCCTGGCGTTTGTGTCACTATCACACTCTTGGCTTATTGTCGGCTTCAGTCTTAACACCATGGCAGGGTTGTATTCACACAAATGAGAAAAAGCAGCAGTTATTCATATTTTAGACAAAAAATAAAACAACGAATTATTATTGGTAGCTTCTACAATATTAGCTTATTATTTGGGTGCATTGAAAAAATAAAAACAATGCGGTTTTATATGACAGCATGCGCTAACCAGCTAACGTTAGCTGGTTTTGTAGTTGGGCCATCTGCTCAGGGACCCAGTTTGTATGAGATACTTCACACCTCGTTAATTATTTCAATTGAATGTTTAAAACATTCACTTAATAAGATTGATGCCAGCAAAACCCTTTTGCAACTGAAAATTTGATCTTGACTAGCTCGGGTTTTATTTAAAGGAAAAGTCCAGTCATATTCAGAATACAAACTTCTGAAAGTACTTTAAATATGAAATTATTACATACTGTTCAATAAATGATAAGTGTTTTTAATTGAAAAGGGAACTTAAAGGGAACTTTTAAAAATGCTCTTAATGTTTTCAAATTTCTTATACATGGATGCCCTAAAATTGAGAGTTTTGGTGGACAGATAAATGCCGAAAAATACCTGCCTGCCTTAACACCAGAGCATCGTTTAGTGTTTTTACAGCAGTATGCTTGAAAATAACACCAGTTAAACTTTTTAGACATGTAAGGCATCATTAGAAAGCTTAGATTCTCCACAATTTAACCGGCCAGTTCATTTTATGGACACCATGAGCACCAAAGCACAATAAAGATATAGCAGCATGTTAAATCCATAATTTCTAAAATAAAGTTCTGACTTAAACTGAAGTTCTTGACATAAAGCCGATCTTAGATAGTTTATAGTCCATTTGTTTTTGCAACAATCTCTCCTTCTTAATATATACGCCATGTGCGAATCCAAACTGAGTCTCTCTGACTCCAAACTGAGATTTCTTTTTGTATTTTGCCCCAAAGCAGATGTGTTTACTTTGCAACTGCGTCTCTCTTCCTTTCAGACCCATGAAATTGCTGGGCAGTCAAATGAAAACAGTCCTGGGCTCTGTCTCAGTCAGAGTTACACTGCCCCCTGCAGGAAATCATCCCCATTGACTTTCAATGAGCGCTAAACGCCACAACCTCGTCCGACACGATTTTCTGTGGGATCGGACGGAAAATCTGTTGTAACATCAGATTCTGTGTGTTCTGGCACTTAAGGTCCAAATCTTACACTGCCGTTTAGAGCCGTTACTCTGAAGTTCTGCTGCAGTTCTACATCCCAAATGCTGCTGATAATCCTGCTTTTCATGCAGTGGTAGTTGGAGAATCACCCAGTTATTTTTTGTATTATCTATATGAGCTGCTTTACAGTTATTTTGGTTATGGTCTGTGTTAGGTTGTCATTAGTCTTATTCTTCGATTATATTTTACATGATACCTTTTCACAGAGCTGTATAAAATGGATCCATTTACGGTAGATGGTGAGAAGTGGCCCTAATGGGTTCCTTCAGATATTCATGTCAGATGGGAAATTAAAGCTCAAAATGTTTTAGATTCTTTTTTTTTTTCTTTTTAGTTTTTTGTTGATTTCTTTTAGAAACAGATCAAAGGAAACCACTCTGTGAGAGGAAAAACTGAAATCATTCCCTTCCCACATGAACCAGCTCTCATAACCAGAACGTTTACCGCACACATCCACACACGCATGGTTCGTCCCTCACATTAGTCCAGCCAACAGAAAGTGCGGGTCCACAATGGATGTCTGAAGCGTCAGCTCTGCCGCTGTTGCCGGGCGAAAGAAAACGAGCATGGAGGCGGAACGGTGAATTAAGGCTGCCCTCTTTACAATGTCACACTAACTGCTCAGGTCTGACTGCGGCATTTTGGAGCGCCCTGTCAAACGGGGCTAAGTGCCTCAACGGGTGGCAGAGGGAAGGAGGTGGGTTAAAGTGCATCTCCAAATAAGAGATTCAGGGCAAAAGAGGGAGAGAGATGTCAATAGCTGCTGACTTCAGGGCATAGCAGATGGATGGAAACTGTGAGGAAAATAGTCCTTTTCCTGTTTATAAAGCCAGCTTTTTCAAAGCAGCTTCAGGCAGTTATTTTTACTTTTCCAAAGTCACCAAATGGTATGTGTATGGGGGAGCTAATCCCTCAGTAGTTTTAGGAGAGTTTTTCACTCCTCCCAGGATGTGGCTGTGTGGACAGACTGGGCTCCGCTAATGAATACATCCAGGCTTTGCCCCATCATGGTTTAGATTGAGAGGGATGAGCATTTCCTGCTTGATTTTGTCTGAGCTAAGAACGCTCTTATCGCAAGATAGCATGACTCGTGTTTTGGTTAGATTGTTTGCTCTTAGATGAATCGTTTTGCAGTTAAACTATGGTAACTGCTTATTTATAAATAGACCATGATATCTTCAAACAAGCTGCAATTAACAACATTTCAGCATCAGATGGCATATTCATGTGGGCGCTTCAGGTTTAAGAAAAATAACTGTCATAAAAGGTCAGGCTTTTACTATTCCTCCACAGGGAGAGCATAATCTGAGCTACTATAGGCTCTACTACTCCATGTCCAGCCCCTCCAAAAAATGAAAATGGCTTATCTGGAAACTTTTTCAGGTTTTTGGCTTTGATGATCTGGTCAGTACATTTACTTTTTTAGATATGTTAGCTCTATTAAATAAACTAAAGTTGCATGATCCTTGTGTTATTAGTGTGCTGAATCAGACAAAAGAGTCTAGCTGCAGACCTGCACTGTGAGTTTCTCCTGCGCTGTCAGAGCCGGAAGTTTGACAGTCTTTCAAAGTAAAAGTGAAATAAAATGAAAGCTATTATATAGGAAATATTTTACATTCCCATGTTTATTTCCTGGGCCTTCGCAAAAGAAAAATGTTTGTCTATTAATGTGTTTGATTTATTTATAATCTCTTTCCAGTTCAACTCGATAAGGTTAAAAAAAAAAAAACAAGAAAATGCCAAAATTCACTCAGTTCTCTTATAAAGACATCTCTGATGTGTGTCTGCAAGTTTTCTATATTCTAATAATTTTCTTTTAGTATTGTTTATGCTGTTATTGGACCACATAGATTTCCCAACGGATAGTGTGATTTCAAATGAACTTAGCTTTGTGTTCTCACAGTAGATTACTGAATAGATACATGACCAAAATAGGGAATAACTTAGACACAGAAAAACATTCAAATGTCTACTTATTTTTATTTTATTGGAAGTGTGTTTATTGTCTAAAACAGCAGATTTCACAGCATGACACAGCGTTTAACTTTAGGCGAAGTTCCAGAGGGAGTCACATTGAAATGTACGTCTGTAATAGACGGATAATGTTGGAATAAGTTAAAGAAAATCACCCAAAAATTATTATAAAACCCTGTTTTGTTGGCCTCTAAGTGGATACAAGTAGGGAAAAGGCACAGTTAAGTGAGCGCTCACCGGGCAATTTGTCTTCTTCTAATAAAATCCGGCAGCTCATACGTGCTACCCGGTATTCCAAAAGGCTTCGAATAAAACGTCCGGATTAAACTTCCGGTCCCGATAGTGCAGGAGTCCGCACTGTGCAGATCTGCAGCCAGAATCTTGAATCATTGTAACAGGTATAGAATAAACTTCTCTAATACATTCGGATAGAGAATAATCAGGATAGCAACAAAATGTGAAATATTTTCTCAATATCAGTATTGCAAAAAAAACCAAACTGTATATTTTTAGTATGGCAACATATAAAGGAACTGAATGCTGTAGGCTATAGAGGGTCTACATACATTCACTGCTCAGCCAGTTTATACCCCCATTTCACATCAGTGGTAGGGGTGTAAATCACATCCATCATGGCGATTCCATTCAGTATCGATTTCCTGATCCAACGATTTGATTATTTTCGATACGCAAGAATACACCACGATTCGATTGGATTCGATTAATTGGTTCTTTTTTTTTTTTCTTTTTTTTTTACACCTTACAGGCTAGACAATGTTTCAAATTTAAAATAAATCAATGAAAGCTGTAATATCGTTCTGTTATTTTCTGTTGTTTCTAAAAAAAAAAAATGCATAAGTACAAAAGTTGCATCAAAAAATACAGCAGAAAATCAGTGCAATGAGTGCAATGCAATACCTCGGCTCCAGACGTCCCCGCCCCCTCCACAGACACTCCGCTGCAACTCCCAGATTGTAGCTGACCGCAGACAGTGCAGCAGACGGGAGGCCGGCTTGCTTTATTTTTATGACCGAAATTGCGGAAAACAACTCGTGAAGTTTGACCCGCTAGAAGAGCGAGGTGCAGGAGAAAGCTGGGACCCTTTTTCCACCTGGATCTCTGTTCTTTTTGGCCCTCATGTCTCTCCGTTGTCGGACTAAACTCGCCCCCACTTCCTCACCGCGTCAGCCAAATCTAGACCCACAGCGTGTAGCACAGACCACGCTTCATACATCAAAAATGTTTGTGTCAAGCTCACTGCGACACACTGCTGTAAGAGTATAACCAGGAAGCGAGGTAGAAGGGCAAAATAGGTTTAGCGCCACCGCAGCACGGGAGGGAGAATTATGCCCAGGAGCAAATGGATAAAAATAGACCGGAGAAAAAAAAAAAACATGAATCGATTCTCTTGCAGACGTATCGATGCATCGGCTCGTCGGCTGTTGGATTGATGCATCGATACAAAACCATTATTATTTTAACCCCTAATCAGTGCTGCCGTTTTTCCGTCCTGCTCTAAACAAACCAGTGCTTACTGGTTGTTCTTTTTTTTCTGCATAAATATTTTCCTCAAAGTTTTGGATAAGCCTAAACTGTCCGAATAGTGGTATATGTTTTCCTTTAAAGTTCTGTTTCTGTCATTGACCCAGATTTGGTTCAGTCTGAAACATGACAGATCAATTAGATCTGATCTTTAGACTGATGGGATTATTATGGCCAGATTCCTGTAGTATAATAAAGAAAATATCTGTAAAAAAAGAGTCTGCTGAGATGGCAAAAACTAAAATGACAGATATGAAACGTTCTTCAACACAGGTTGTATTTTTATACCATCAAAGACAGAAAAAAAGTGCAAGGAATAAAGCCCCTCGTCATGCCTTGCAGGTTTATCCATCACATTTGAGGTACTAAGAATCTAAAACAATACATATCATGATAATATGGTATTGTGACCCAAGTAATGTGACTCGCATTGTATCGCAACACCTTTGGCAATACTCGCCTTGTAGTGTCCGGTTTCCTGAATGTCATCATATTTGTTAACTGTATTCAGAAATTAATCTTGTTTTTTTACTACATATTTAGGTAGTAACCCTGTTTTAGGTGATGTTGTTCATCCATGTGATGGACTGATTTAGATGTTGAACTTGAACAATGATGATTGTTATTGGGCTGTCTGTCCTTCATGCCCCTCTGGTTGCTACCTTAGCCTACAGCTGAGGTTGGTGGACTAATCTCCACACCTCAGTCCCATTCGTCTCATTTTACCCCCTCTTGTTAAAAAGCAGGAGCATTCATGAGGATCATTATGGTAGATTTGCATGAATTAAACTCACTGAGCAGTTCCCACTAACCAGACTTCTTCAAAGCAGCTTCCAGTTTAGGATGAGGACATCCTGTTCAGGGTTTCTGCGCATCATTGCAAATGTTTTTAAGTGTTCCCTAAAGACAGAAGCTGCATTTAGGGATTCATTTTAGTTTTAGCTTTCTTTCAAAGGAAGCTGGAATCTCTGTATCAGAAACTCCAGTGAACCCAATTATTCAGAGCTTGCGGCTACGCTTTTCAAAATTACTATATTCCTTCTATGATGAGTGAAAATAACTGTTTGGACACAGAGCTATTTATAGAGGGAGCGTGTGGGCGGTAAGATGAAGCCATGTGTGTATTCACTGGGTAGAAACACTACATCTGTGCTTCTGTTGGCTTTTCCACTTTTACTCTGTAGAGATGGAGACCAATAAAGACTGAAGGTATAGAAATATGTTGTAAAGTCCGCTTATTTGCCGGATTTTGTTGTAAACAAATAAATCTGAGCCTTGAGCTTGAAATAAATGTTTTATTCAAAGCAGTTTTATCAACACTGAAAGGTTTTTATGGGTGAGATGTAAAAGCTGTCTCTTATACTGCTCAGGTGCTTTGATCCCAGAATAATCTGAGGAATTCTTAAATGGAACTAATAGAGTTCAGGGGCGCCACCCTCTGTTGACAGAATGAACTGCAGGGAAAATATGAGCAAACGCTTCCCTGCACTAAGATTTTCCTTAATGCTTTAGAAGGATTTTTTTTTCCCTCTTGAGTTTTTTTTATGTTACAAGCTTCTCAACACCACATGATCCCCTGGTTCTGCTGGACTTTCACCCACATCACTTTTTCAGGATTACGTGAAGTCACTAAGAAGTAATAATCTTCCTTCACTAACCACCATTTGTGTTTTTCTTTTTTCAAATCTAGTGACGTCAAAGCGACAAACTTCAATGGATTGATTAGATTTTTACTGTAAGAGTTTAAATGGTGGGGCATTACAGTTTTAGTTTTGAATTCAACCAATCTTTGCATTTTGGGGGAGAAAAAACTGTATGGAGCTAAACCAGCGACAGATATATCAAAAAGGAGAGATCTAAAATAAAACATTGAAAAAATAAACACAGGAAAATTAAACAAAAAACATTTCTACTGAAAATTAAAAACTTAAGATGATACTCTCATTTTATGGTGCACCTTGTTATTTTTAAGAGCATGGCTTCAGTGTCACTTAGGGAAGCACTGATTACAGATTTCTGGCCTTTCACCAATTCCTGATCTTTAAAAAGCCTGATATGACAATTCTGATTTTGAACAATAAAATTTTCTTTTTATAACTGACACTGTTACTGTTTTAAGATTACAACACACACAATATTTTTAAGTAAAGGTCCAGGCCTTCCACCTCTCTGGTATTCTGTGTCATCGACCCACAGTGAACTTATTGGAGGCTGCTGTTCAAGTACTGCTGCTCAATATAGGTACACTTATTATTTTTTTAATGTTATCTTCATTGTCTTAAAAAAGAGCAAAGGGATTAAGTTTAATTTAAAAAAAAAAAAGCTAAGGACTTGTTTTTTTCAAGATGTAAACAGCTCACTTTCGCCAATAACTAAGTTGAAGTTCTCAAGACTACAGTTATGTTTAATAAAGCAACCCGTATAACTCATTGTTTATGCTACTGTGTGTCCCTGCTGCAGCACATGGTCTTATAAAGGCACTAAAATAACATTTATGAAGAAATTCTGCAACACACACACAAATTTTAAAAGGAATTTACTGGATCAATTATTAGTTTGTGCAGCTAATGAAGATGATCATAATAAAGATATGAGTGGGACAGAAAGAGACTGAACAAACTGGTGAGAAAGGCTGTTTCTGTCCTAGGCTGCACTCTGGACTCAGCTTAGGAAGTGGCTGAGAGGAGGCTGCTGTCCAAGCTTCCATCCATCATGGACACCACCTTCCACCCTCTGCAATAGACTGTAGAGGAGCTGAGCAGTTCCTTTAGTCAAAGACTTTTACACCCTGTTTGGAAAAAGGAGCGCTACTGCAATTACTATTACCTGTTTCTCTATATTTGACACTGCAATAACTATATAAATATAAATATCCATCTATATAAACACCCATGTAATATAAAAAAAATAAAACATCACATGAGGACGCACTGTATATACTTTATATATCCCATGCAACTTTTTCTTCCTTTGGCACCTCCTCCTTCTTCTTCTTTGACTATTTGAGCTGAAGGAACAAGTACATTTCTCCACTGTTAGATCAATAAAGACAATCAATAAAAATCTTGCCCTTACTTGTTGTTGAGGAGTAGAAACCTGTGATAGCACTCAAACCACCTGCAGTATACAATATCCTAAGTTTATACCTTTTCAGTAGCAATGTTTGAATTTCAAAGTGTTTTTTTTTTTTTAACAATGCTCCAGAAAATTGAAGCATTTGGCAGCATCATGCTGCGGGATATCGAGTTCAGGCCAGACCTATAACAGTGAGAGGAGCTTTTCTACACAACCATGCCAAACCGTTCAGATTGATTTCATCCAAAAATGTTCTTGTATGGGTTCCTAAACCTGGTTTTAATTTTGGAGTTTTAGCTTAAATTAAGACCAGTACAGGTGCATGCCGGACCTTTAAGATTTATACAAATGATTTTCCTTTCCTATTACCTCATGTGGGGCTGTCACTTAAAGTTGTTGAGGTTTGTGGCTTTAATGGGACAGATGTGGCTGCAGGTGCAGGAAGGTTTTTGTGAGGTGCTGGAATGACATCTAACTCCTTTCCTTTTTCTAACTTTATTTCTGAAATTAACCATGGCGTTCGTCCTTCGACTTCAGGTGTTAACGATGCGATTCATCTCTGCAGATGTAAACGACTGTGCTGCCCAGCCGTGTGAGAATGGCGGCACCTGCAGAGACTTGGAAGGAGACTTTAAATGCCACTGCCCTTCACCGTATGTGGGCAAACAGTGCCAGCAGCGTAAGTGCCATTAACCTGCACACAGGGGCGGATTTAGGAGATTGGGGGCCCTGGACAAAGACAGGCTGGAGGGCCTCTAAATTTAGAAGAAAATGCATAAAACAGACCCATTATACAGATAGAGGAATGTTAATAGAATAGACATCTATTATTTGTTCTGTTATGTCCCACTCTACTTCTTGTTTTCCTCTCTATGTTTTGTACTCAGCTGACTTTTCATGCTGTCTCTAAAGGAATGAAAGATTTTTTCCAAGCACTAAGCTCACTTCGCTGATTGCTCCTTCCTGTGTTTCCAAAAAGGCAAAAGTAAATAACCCAGTCCTTCTTTTCACTGTAGACAAGCCATGATTCTGCTTATCTGGGTCCATTTTTCATTTGGATGAAATAATAGCTGCATGAATCATGACAGCAGACAAGATAGAGGAGAGCAGGAGGCGGGGTTACCAATCTACTTGCTCTGGAGAGCAGAGTTCGCTGCTTTTAGATGTTGTCTCCAATGTCTCCAGTAGCAGAAAAAAGTCGCTAGATTTGGTGCTAGTAGCTTTTTTGAAATCAAAGTGCTAGAGGGGTCTGAAAAGTGGCTAAATATAGCGGCTAAAGCGCTAAGTTAGCAACACTGCTCTTTGCACCGTTTGTTTTCAAATGGTTTGCTGCTCCCTGTTTGGACCTTTCTGAACATGTGCAGCAAATGGACTGAACCAATATGGTGGACTCTTAATCTTATAATATTATCTGATGGCATTTTAGCCAAAGGATTTGTATCTAAAACATAATTAATGTGCACAAATAAGTGATAGTTGTATTAACTATACATGTAAACAGAGTTTTATGGGACCTCCAGGAACCTAATATTGCCTAATGGTAAACCCCCTGCTGCCTCCACATCAAAATACTTCTGCTTGATAGCAGATATGCTTGAAAAGTGATCAATGATGTAACAGAAGAGTTTTAAAAGAAAGAAGAGAAGTTAAAGAAGAAAAACATTTCTTTAACAAGAAATTGAGATGCCGGGTTCTTCATTCAGCCAGCATTTTAATTTCAACTGGCAAGATTTAGTGTTGCCAATGTTCCAGCCTGTTCTGGTCACAAAGGATAAAGGTTAAATAAATAAGGATTTACCAAACCACTTGAAGCCTGCAAAAAGCTGCAAGGATTTTTCCATACAGGTTTAAAAACAAATTGGATACAGTAGAAGATAGAACATTAAGAGGAAGGACTGTGAACTGTGATGGGAATGAAGAAGTGTTTAAAACAACCCCTCTAACCCAGGTACAGTAGCTTTGCTGGTGTCAGACAGCCTGAGTGAATACTTTTATAAGTAATTGAAATTGAGCACAAATATTTCGAAGGGATTGAATAGGAAATTGATTGAAAGCTGCAGCTGGAAGGAGTTTGTGCGTTTTATTAAAATCAGCATTTTTTGCTAGTTTTTGTTGTGAGCTGCATCTTAACCTGTAGGTCCAAAAATTATACAAGTTCTCTGATTGAGGGCTGAGTCTCTTTATTTTAGGGTCAATTAAAAGACAAAAGAAAAAGAAAAACTTTTGTTCTCTGTGAATGTTTTTTTGTTTGTTTTCAGATGCATAACTTTTTCTTTTTGTTGTTTGGAGAAATTTGACTGTATCACTGTTGTATGCAGCAGGCTGAGCATTCAAACCATCTCTCTTCTGCAGGCTGCATTTCTCTCCTGGGAATGGAGGGAGGGGGCATCGCAGAGTCCCAGATCAGAGCCTCGTCGGTGCGCTACACCGTGCTGGGCCTCCAGCGCTGGGGCCCGGAGCTGGCCCGTCTCCACAATAAGGGACTGGTCAACGCATGGAGTTCAGCTGCTCATGACAAGAACCCATGGATAGAGGTCATTACTGCGATTGGTTTCAGTTTAACACGAGGCGGTGGGATGTATAGCGTCGATTAGTGGTTTTTTAGTTCGGTTTAGACTTCATCTTAGTTTCTGCTTCTCTTCTATCCTTCTAAACTCTCATGATCAAACTGACTTGGTTCATCTCCAGATCAACGTGAAGAGAAAGATGCGCTTCACAGGCATCGTGACGCAGGGCGCCAGTCGCATCGGCACAGCGGAATTCATCAAGGCCTTCAAAGTGGCGTCCAGCATGGATGGAAAGACGTACACCATGTACAGGACTGAAGGGCAGAGCAGGGACCAGGTAAGGACATGGGTGGGGTTCTGAGCTAGCGTCTTTACTAATGGTTTAAATGATAGGATCAGATCAGTTCTCTGAGCCATAAAACAGATCACTTTGTAGAATTCATTAAATGATGTGTCCTGGAATGGAGAGCGTTTAAAAACAGGGGAAAAATATATAGAAATATATATATAAAATATAGAAGTTAAATATCTTCTAAATGTGGCATGCATTCGTTAACATATCTACACTGAAGTTTCCACCATGGTGATGGCAGCATCATGCTGCCATCCTTCACTCAGCGGGACCAGGGAAGAGAGGTTTCTTTTAATTCAATTAGAAATCTATTGCTAAACATGAAAGTCAAAGTTTGTGCTTTTGTAATGAAAACTGTTGAAATGTTTTATCTTCACTGCTGATCCACTGACAGGATCCTCCACATCCCTTTTCTCGTAGCTCTTTGTGGGGAACGTGGACAATGACGGCACTAAGACCAACCTGTTTGACCCTCCAATCATTGCGCAGTACATCCGCATCATTCCTGTTTTGTGTCGCAGGGCCTGCACCCTGCGCATGGAGCTGGTGGGCTGTGAACTCGACGGTAAACGCACACAGACACAACTGAATTTAGCAAATTAGCTGTTGGTTGCTCTCAGACATGTTTTAGATTTCCTACTAACTTTGTTGGTCCAGTCCAAGACTCTTTCATCCAAACCAATTTACTCTATATCCATCCATCCTAATCCCACCATTCATACTCTAACCCCTAATGCTATGTTCACACCAAATGCGCAATGAGCAGCAGAAGCAGCCGGTTTACATGCAAAGTCTACGGTTGAGCAGCAGGAGTAGCAGATATGTGGGAGATAATCTTTGAAGGCAGGATGGTAATCTGGATGAACTGACTGCACAGACCATGTTTTCAGGACTTTCTCAAAAAAAAATTATTAACTTGACTTTTTACCCACTGATCACAGCAAATATAGCAAAGCTGCTCTCTGCAATTGAACACAGGAGCAGCAGAAGCATCAGACGCATCTGAACACACTTTACTTGACACCTGACCTTAATGTGGACAAACACCAGAAATGAAGCAGCAGAAGCTTTTTTGCTGCTGAAATCGCCTGCGGGGTAAACGTAGCATAAAGGCCAATTAACCTGACAGTCATCCTTTAGTCTGAGGGAGGAAGATGGATTCTCCTTCGTCCTACAGGCATCGACAGTGAAAAAGCCTGATATGTTCCTGTCTATTGCTGTTCTGTCAAGCCTTTGGTTTGCCTTATTGTTCCTCATGTGCCACCGTACTTCCTTTGAACTCGCTGGCTTTGCTCTGTTTGATGTCTTTCGTTAAAAGTCGTCTTGTCACATCAGGGTCTCGTCTCCCGTCTTACATTTCTTTAGCATTAACATGGATTATTTCCCAGTTGTTGCTTTTTGTGTTTTAGTTTAAATGTCTCTCATTGTTTCAAACACAAAAAATAAGGAGAGCTATTTTAAATATATTTTTTTTATTTGAAGACCAAAGTTTCCTCAAACTGTAGTGGTGTGAAAGAAAGTACTCCCTCAAGAAGTTACTCAGTTAAAGAAAAGCTACTCAAAACAAAGTACCTAAGTAAATGTACTGCATTTCCAGCATGAACCAGCACTGCAGTTTGTTCTGTTAAAAGAAAGATGTGTTGAGAAAGGTTCATGAGATGAAAGATGAATAAATTTCACACTGTGTAGTTTAAAAAAAAAAAGCTTTTTTATTGTTTGCTCCAGCAGTCTACCTCAGCAGTGAGATACTTCAAGCACTTAGCCACTACAATCTAACCATTCCAGGAACTCAAAAAATCTGATTCTAGTCTTTTCAGCGAAGGCATCTCGACCAAAAACTACAATCCTGAACCTCAAAGCCAATCAGTGAGACATTTTCTTACTGTCAGAAGGTGAATAGGTGATTTTAATTTAGGCAAACAAGCAAAATAAGTTATTTTGCTGATTAGGATCAGAGCTGAACCCAGTCAACCCCAGGAAGGCTGCAGTTACAGCAAAGATGCTCTGTTGTTGGTGTCGCTAGCTTAACCTGGCCAAGACAGTTTAAAAGGGCTTCAGATTAATTTGTCTAAATTTAATTTGTCTTTGTATGTTTTCTAACCGGGTAAAGCTGATGGCATTGAGGATTTCTAGAGCAGTTACAGTTTGCTGGATCTTCGACTCAAAGAATGCCCCATCATATAATAGGAGGATCCTTTAACCGCTGATTCAATCAGAACCAGGGTTAGAGTTTTCTCTTCTCTCTGATATTACATATCTAACCACTAGATGGCAGCAGAGCTAAAGTCTGAGTCTAAAGCTCTTATTTTGGAACCTGTTTGAGTTTGTAGGATCTGAAAGGTTGACCTCTGTCACTGTGTGACGTTTCCTTTGCTCCGAAGCCTAGAAATAAATATTTTCAATGTTACGTCTTCAGCGCTCTGATTGTTGCATCTCCAGTCCTGCTGTGTTTATCTGGTCACCAAAACATCTGATGTCTGCTGCTTCACATCAGCGGTTGGCCTGAGCTGCTTCTTCTCCATCCTCTGTCACGCTCCTCCCTCGTTTCCTCTGCTCCTTTTTCCTCTTCCTGCTCTCACCTCCGCAGTGTATTCAAACACTTCAGGTTGTTCGGAGCCCATGGGCATGAAGTCCCGACTGCTGTCGGACCGGCAGATCACAGCTTCCAGCACTTTCCGCACCTGGGGCCTGGAGGCGTTCAAGTGGCTGCCGCACTACGCCCGATTGGACAAGCAGGGCAAGACCAACGCCTGGAGTCCCGCCACCAACAGCCGCTCTCAATGGCTGCAGGTAGGAGAGTTCGCACTGGAACAGCGTCTGCTTTTTAAACATGCCCTGCTGTGTATTGTAAAGTTGTGGTGTTTTTAGGTGGACCTGTTGTCACCCAAGAAGATAACGGGGATCATCACTCAGGGGGCCAAAGACTTTGGCTCTGTCCAGTTTGTTTCGTCTTTTAAAGTAGCCTACAGCAACGACGGGAGGTCCTGGACTATCCTGAAGGATGGAACCACAGGCAAAGACAAGGTTGGTCCAAGAATACAGACCCAACGAATAACAGGGATTCATTAAAGAGGGGGTAAAGATTTGAAAAAAAAAATAGATTAGTTAAATAAACTAATGAAACCTCGAAGGGAATATTACCTGCTGGTTTCTAAGCAACGCCAGTTTGTTTATATAGTACAATTGAGGACAATTCAAAGTGCTTTAGATGAATAGAACGATAGAATGGGCATACACTGTACATTTTTTTTGCCCTTTCCGGGTCGATTTTCCAGTCGTGGGAGAATTTTTTCAATTGGGGCGTGTTTCAGCCTCATGGTGCATCCTGCATTGTGTAGCAGGGGGTAACGACCACCTCCCGATCAGGAATTGTAAGGTGGGGAGAAAATCAAACGTATTTGAAATTCAGTCGGCCCTCCTGAGGTGGTGGTGGACAAATCCTGCTGTTGAAGCAGAGTGACGAGCCGATTTACCAGAAACTTGATTACTGCACATGTTCAAACAGTGGAGTTCTTCTTCTTCCAGATAGATGAGTCTGACCAGCTTCATCTCTCGGCACTAATTCCGACGGGTGGTTTTTAAAAGTGTAGTGTGAGCAGGTAGATCGCATCAGAGCGTCTGGTTGCACAGTGTGAGAACAAAAATGGTGAGCTGTAAAGCTTTAAACCCTGCAGTTTGGTCGTACAGTGTGAGCTGTAGCTGCATGCAGCGATTGAAAATATCACAGTGCAGGGGTTGACGTTAAGGATTTTTACCACTTGCCCAGAAACAATTTTTACTTGCCCAGTATAATGTTTGATAAATATAGTTCCTAATATAAATTTTTGTATATATATCAATGAAACATGCTTGTTGTTTCAATTTTTTTTTAAATTCAGTATTTTTTAAGTTTACAAGTTCCTGGTGTGTACAGGTAAAAGCCAGTAGATTAAAATATTTTGAAAAACTTATTTCAGTAATTGCATTCAAAAGGTGTAACTTGTACATTGTATTTATTTATTGCACACAGACTGATGCATTCAAATGTTTATTTCATTTAATTTTGATGATTTGAAGTAGCAACAAATGAAAATCCAAAATTCCGTGTGTCACAAAATTAGAGAATTTCTTAAGGCTAATACAAAAAAGGGATTTATTAGAAATGTTGGCCAACTGAAAAGTATGAAAATGAAAAATATGAGCATGTACAATACTCAATACTTGGTTGGAGCTCCTTTTGCCTCAATTACTGCATTAATGCGGCGTGGCATGGAGTCGATGAGTTTCTGGCACTGCTCAGGTGTTATGAGAGCCCAGGTTGCTCTGATAGTGGCCTTCAACTCTTCTGCGTTTTTGGGTCTGGCATTCTGCATCTTCCTTTTCACAATACCCCACAGATTTTCTACGGGGCTAAGGTCAGGGGAGTTGGCTGGCCAATTTAGAACAGAAATACCATGGTCCGTAAACCAGGCACGGGTAGATTTGGCGCTGTGTGCAGGAGCCAAGTCCTGTTGAACCTGAAATCTCCATCTCCATAGAGCAGGTCAGCAGCAGGAAGCATGAAGTGCTCTAAAACTTGCTGGTAGACGGCTGCGTTGACCCTGGATCTCAGGAAACAGAGTGGACCGACACCAGCAGATGACATGGCACCCCAAACCATCACTGATGGTGGAAACTTTACACTAGACTTCAGGCAACGTGGATCCTGTGCCTCTCCTGTCTTCCTCCAAACTCTGGGACCTCGATTTCCAAAGGAAATGCAAAATTTGCTTTGGTCAGAAAACATGACTTTGGACCACTCAGCAGCAGTCCAGCTCTTTTTTCCTTAGCCCAGGTGAGACGCTTTTCGCGCTGTTTCTTGGTCAACAGTGGCTTGACACGAGGTATGCGGCAGTTGAAACCCATGTCTTTCAAGCGTCTCTTGGTGGTGGATCTTGAAACACTGACTCCAGCAGCTGTCCACTCCTTGTGAATCTCCCCCACATTTTTAAATGGGTTTTTTTTTTCACAATCTTGACTAGGGCGCGGTGATCCCTATCGCTTGTACACTTTTTCTGACCACAGTTTTTCCTTCCCTTTGCCTCTCTATTAATGTGTTTGGACACAGAGCTCTGAGAACAGCCAGCCTCTTCAGCAATAACCTTTTGTGTCTTTCCCTCCTTGTGCAATGTGTCGATGGACGCCTTTTGGACAGCTGTCAAATCTGAAGTCTTCCCCATGTTTGTGTCGGCTTCAGAACTGGACTGAGAGACCATTTAAAGCCCTTTGCAGGTGTTTTGAGTTAATCAGCTGATTAGTTTGTGGCACCAGGTGTCTTCAAAATTTAACCCTTACACAATATTCTAATTTTGTGACACACGGAATTTTGGATTTTCATTTGTTGCCACTTCAAATCATCAAAATTAAATGAAATAAACATTTGAATGCATCAGTCTGTGTGCAATGAAAACATATAATGTACAAGTTACACCTTTTGAATGCAATTACTGAAATAAATCAAGTTTTTCAAAATATTCTAATTTACTGGCTTTTACCTGTATATGCATGCGTCAGATAATGAACTCAAGCCTACATTACGTGTTAATATGCTTTTCAAGCCTTCCTGCACATTCTTTTCAAACTAAACTTTGCTTTAAACTGTTGTGTGTTTGGAAAAATCTAAATTGTAATGTTAAAAATCTAAAAAGACAGAAGTCCATGTGACAAATGAATCACTTTTATTTTAGAGTCACGGTATGTTTATACAAGATAATACTATTAATATAATGTGACTTTTCTAGAGAATCATTATACATAATTATTTTATACAGGGTTTTCATAACATAACAGGTAACCAATTTAACATATTTAGCTCTATAACATTTAAATGCAACTCTCCAATGTCTAAGAGAAAAAAAATTTAAAGAACATTTTTTAATGTATGTCTGCATCACTGTACAGAAGACTGCCATATGATAGCCATATTTACACTGTGCGCATGGCATACAATTATGCCAATTCTCCTAATCCCTGACCGATAATTTTTAATCTAGGGTTATCTGGGTGGTGGGTGAAATGGGTGGAGGGTAAAATAGGTGGTGGGTGTGTTACTGTACTTACATTTTTTTTGCCTTGTGGTTGTTTTTTAGCCTGCTAAGTCAAAAATCACGCCATCTGGTGGAAAATCACGCAGCTTTTTCAAATCACGCGACAATGTGTACAAAACAATAAAAATGGCGCCTGCAACGCTTCTGTGTAATTTTCATCGAATGTCGGTCATTTTAAAGTAATTTTGAGTGATGAATAAAATTTTTTTTTGCGATCATTGCACTTGCCCGGCGGGCAAATGCAATGAAATGTGTACTCTCCCAACAATAAAAACTACTTGCCCCGGGAGATTAGGCAATGGTTATCATCGAGCCCTGCAGTGTACGCCCGGCTTAAGACCCGACAGGTCATCTCTATGTCATGTATTTGTTCTGTTCAGCCACTGAACCAGGTCATCTAATCTGCTACAGATTGGACTCATCTGCTAAAACACTAGCATCTAGAAGTGCAGATGGAGAGCTCCACAGGGTAATAGCTAAGGTTGTGGAATACAAATTATGTTGATGTTTTTAGTTTGATGTATTTTGTCTTCGCCTTAATTTCCAGATTATGAACTTTACTGCGGTCGCATTTAACAGCAGGGACTTTCATCAGAGCCCTTCATCAGTGAATCGTATTCAGCTGCAGATTTTTAATGAATCAGGATAAATTTAATTGTTAATTAAAAGATGACCATAAAAGCAGAGTTTTCCGGTAGGAGTCACCGGTTAAGCTTTGGGTCCCAATCAATTCATAAAACTGCTTCAGGTTTGCCTGTAGGCCTGCTGTGGTTGGAGGCTTTGGTTTATTTCTTTTTCTGTGTTCTGCTCCTCAGATCTTTCCTGGTAACAGTGACAACAACGTTCACAAGAGGAACATGTTTGAGCCAGCCGTCTACAGCCGATATGTCCGCGTCCTGCCCTGGGAATGGCACCAGCGCATCACCCTGCGAATGGAGCTTCTGGGCTGTGATGAGTAGCACAGTACAGAGCCCGCCTCCCCCCCCCTCCTCTCATTTCTTTCCTCCTGAGCCGTTCCTGCACTGCCTCGCTCTCAGCCCAAGAGGGCAGCAAACGATAGTGTAGCACACCACCAAAACCCTGGCTGGTCCGAGGTGGAAGTTGTTACCCCTAACCGCTGTGAGCAGGATCTCCATTCAGCTAAACTTTCCTTTTCTCTTTTCTTTTCCATCCAATCTGATGTCGTCCACAAGTAGAGCGGCTCCACTCTTCATCATTCCCTCCTTCCTGTGTCAGAAGTCAGGGGTAACAAAACTGCTGATGTATCCGACGGTGCTGCTAGAAATACCGTGAACCTCTGAGACCCACAGCTGGTGATGTAAATAACCCAGCATGAAGCAGCCTTTATGCCCAGACTCCAGTCCAGACAGCATGTAGCTCGTCTTTCTGGAGCCGTTTCGCTTTTTATTCTATTCTACCGAGCAAAGATAAAAGTCTTATCAAAATGTTTGCTGTAACTCTATTTAGAAAACAGATTGTATATGAAAAAAAGGTTTATATTGGGGGGAAAAAATCAACCAGCGACAATAAAAACCATATTTCGAGGTGTCTGGAGGTTTGCTTTAAGTATTCTTGACATTTCTCTGCTGTTATTGAGACGGTAACCAGGTCATTTTCCTTTGTTTTATGAGGATTAGCATCCAGACAGTAACTCAGCATGCAGTAACCACCCTCAGGGAGAGGAAACATGAAAGGATATCAATATTGATTTCTGTTATTACCTTCTAGTCCCCCTACTTTAGTTTTATTGGTTCAGGAAATGAGTTAAAGCTGAAGTTTTGACACATTGTTTGTTTCTACATCATCAGTCCGGCAGTTTGGCTGCTTTCAAGAGACAAAACAGACTCTGGTCCAGAACCTGCAGCAGACAAAGAGAGAATACAGTAAACTAACGATGCTCCTGTCCTATTCTCTCTGACGACCTTCTACACTGTTCATAAAATAAAAAACTAGATTGGATTGTGTTGTGATCTCTAAATGAAGAGAATCTTCGCTGTTAGATTTGATGCAATTCATGCAGTTGAAGCATATTTAATTCTTTTTCTCCCTGGTTTTACAGAATCTTATCAGATCCGTTTTACTTCTTTAATTTCCTGCCAACAAACTGCTTTAAGGAGCCGCGTTAAAGCAGACGGTCAGTGTAGAGGAGGAAGGCTGGATGTTCTTTCAGGGCTAAGCTGCTTTGCCTCCTCACGTCCCCCTAAATATTACCTTTACTCACTCCTTGTTTTTGTGGTTGTGTTCGCTCGGTTTCACTTTTCATGGCACTTTTTTATGTTTTATATTTGTATTATTAAGAATGGAACAGAAAGGTGTGTACGGAGTGTCTAAATGTAGACGGTAAACTGGCCCTAGTTCAGAAAGACTGAGGGAAGGCTTTCCATTGGACGCTGATATTTGTTACATGCATTGATAATAATCCAGGACCTTTTGGTGTTTTGTTGTGCAGCAGTGGTGGTTGTTCATGTTTGCTTTATAATTCAGCTCCAGGATTATTCCAGAAGTTCAAAGCTGCATCCCTGCTGAGGCCACGTTAAAATAAACCAAATTAGAGCAGATTTTTCCGCCTTCGCTGTTCCTGACGGGACCTCAGTCATCACCATCCGCAGCCCCCCACCCCCCCACTGCATTCAATCCCTTTTCATCCCATGAATTATGAATTTTGGGCTCGTGCAATATTATACAGTGTTGATTTTCATAGCAATGAATATAAATTGAAGGTGTTTAAAAATGCATGAGGGGGCGGCGAGCCGCCGGGATGCTGATGTCAGACACTGTATAATATTTATTACAGTCACCTGGTTCATGTCTGCATGTGTTTTTATTGATGAGGTGATTTCATTTAATCTGCGTTTAGCTCACTGATCCCTTTAGAGTTTAATCCCTGTTAGTTTTCTATGAAGGATCTTTGTGAAATATTCTAACTGTATTTCTCCCTAATTAGAGTAGATTTGATGTTTTTTATTCTGTTGTTTACTAAATGACCTCCTGTTTGACCTTTGTATATCCAGATAAAGTTTAAATAAAGAATTTAAAAAGGGAGATTGTGGATGTTTCTTCTTTGCTGCTGTTAAATGTGTCCATGTCGAATGTTTGGATCATGTGACTCATAATGATGCTCGATTGGCGAGGGCTGCTTTCCATTTAAAAGGTGAAAGATTCAAAGACCTGCAGCACTGAGGACCGTTCCCCCTGCTTTGCATTTCATGGCCCCCCAGGGGCCTAATCCCTCTCCATCCGTGCAGGGCTCCTGTCCTCTTCTCATTGCAGTGTGTGAAGGTCACCCTTTGGAAATGGAAAACCTCTGTAGGGTTTGAATCGTATGATCGATATGGAAATGGATTCAGATCGAGACGCTGAAGGTTAAATTCACTCTCTTAAAACAATATTTAATTTCGCTATTCTGAGGGAAATTGCTCTGCTTCCAGCAGTCGGTCCCGTTTTTTGTCTCAGAAAAGTAGATTTGTTTGAACTGTTGAAAAGAAGGCAACAGTTTCTCCTCTCTTGTCTTTCATTATATCAAGGACATGATGGTGGCCTCCTTCTTTTCCTCAACTTTTAATCTGGATTTCCAATCCCTAATCTCCTCGAAATATAGCAGATTGATTCCGTTTTCTGTGCTTAAAGCTCAG
Source organism: Cyprinodon variegatus (assembly GCF_000732505.1). Lineage (NCBI taxonomy): Eukaryota > Metazoa > Chordata > Actinopteri > Cyprinodontiformes > Cyprinodontidae > Cyprinodon > Cyprinodon variegatus. The sequence goes on from NW_015150823.1 coordinate 793,766, forward strand.
TAATTAAAATTTCTTTTTTGACAACCTTTTTTTTGGTCCAATTTTTTTATTTTTCCCAAATATATTTTATTACATTTTAACATTTTTATAAACACACACTGAAGGATAGTTGAGCACAGTATTTAAAATAAATCCAAACATACATCAAATAAAATTACAACAATATAACAGAATGAAACTATAAATAATAAAACTTAAAAATAAAATGCTTCTCAGATGGTATCAGTATCGCTTAAACTTGACATCTCATTACCTCCACCCTCTTCCAGAAAGGATAAGAATGGGAACCATATCTCTGCTAATTTGTTACATTTACCTTTCACTATACAAGGTATTTTTCCATGATCATGTCAGTTGCCATTTCTTACAGCCACTCATTTACATGTGGTACTTGGATTATTTTCCAAAACAAAGCTATAAAACGCATGTCAAGGAAATGTATTCCCTTCTTCTCAAAGGTTTAAGTGCAAAACAAATATTTTTGCTGATCAATTTTTTTATTTTAGTTTTTTGAGAGCATAATGAAATTAAATCAAGGTTAACAAAATTAAGCTAAACTTTAAAATGGTTCAAATTGACATCTGTTTAAAAAAAAAAATCTGAAATTGCTTTGCAAAGGTTTGAACGCCTAAAGAAACGGAGTACATTAAAAAAAACAAAAAAGGAGGTTTGAAACAAACGTGATGCCGCCAGCCAATCAAAATCCTGCTGAGGGATCCAAAGATGGCGGCCAGCATGTCCAGTAAGACGGTTGAGCTCCTTATTTACAGATATTAGCGTCGAAGATATAAAATGTAGCTTTTCTAAACCAATTTTTTTTTAAAAACAAGACTTTAAATATTCATTTTTAAGACCACACCAACCGAGACCTTGTATCCTCTTTATCTTGTCTCAGTTTTGTTTAATGTGGTTTTGACTACAACTCTATGAAATATTAATTAGGTTTAAGCTCAAGGAAGTGATTCTGTGACGCTCCAGAGGTGATTTTTCATTCTTCACTGATTGTTTTGCTTAATGAACCACAATTTTATCCACCTTTAGCATCATTAAGCCACAGTTTCCTGCTATTATCTCACTCTTCATGGGGACTAGATACCCCATGTATGATGCTCTCACCACCGTGCTTCATTGGGATGATTTTAACTAGATGCCCGTTTCATCTGACCAAATCATTTAGTTTTTCTAAGGCCCCCTCACCACGAAGTCAAGCCCTGGCCTAAACGCACAAATTTTTCACCAAACCAGCCTCTCATCCATACGAAGCCGACGTTTCGGGGGTCTGTAAACGATCTTTTTTTTAATAAGCCTTCAGAGTGGGAAGATTTTGAAATGCCGTTTTCGCATTTCCATCTTTAAGCTCTAACCGCATTTTTTTTCTTACACGCATGCGTCATAGCATTGCCTCTAAACACGCATGCGCGACACAGTATCACAACAACAATGGCGCCGTACTGTGTTGAATGGTTGCTGCTCATGCTACTCATCCTGCTGAACAGAATCTTCTTCTTCTGGAATATCTCCAGGAAGAACAGAGCAATATAGACGACATAGTTCAGCACCTGAATTTGACTGAACCACGAAAATGGACCCGCAGGGCAACCATGTATAAATATTAGTGTGCATGCCCAACATTTCGTCGCCTATTTTTGCTTTGGCACCACAGCGCCACTTACAGGCCTGGCATACACTTTGCAGCGTTTTCATGCATTCGTTTGGTTGATCACATTTATTTTACGTCTCCGTCTTTAAGACAAACGTTCTGGAAAATATTAGCGTTTCGTGTTCGTTTTGACTTCGTGTGGACGGGGCCATCATCTTTGAAGCTCAATTTCTGTCCCCAACCATTAAGGCCTTAGTGGTGGATGACCTGCTGAACGCTTCTTGGAAACCAAAGGAATAAACGGAGATCTACAGTATTCCAGCAAAATCGCCTCCATCTTCCAGCCACTGGGGTGACCCCCTCTTGGATATTTATTTTACTCTGACTCCACCCTTTTACTGAATTACAGGATCTGACCAGGAGATGAAGCTTCTCTTTAGATCTTAAAGTTCACAAAACAGGACAGAACATGTTAGAACACATATTGATGTTTAAAAAGGAACTAAAGAGGGACCAGCCAAGGACCCATCAAGAAAAATTGGGAAATTTTGAACGGGTACTCCTGTACCTCATTGGTTGCCTGCAAATCCTTCCATTTTTTTATGTTTGCACAAAATTAAAACTCCCACTTTGTCTAAACGCTGTCCTGTTTGACCAGGACAGGGGGGAGGGGGGTTCATCCATTTGCATCAGCCGTGTTTTAAAAGGGACTAATCCAGTGCATGCAGGACCCTGGAACTCTTAGAAATGAGGCTGAGACATAAAAAAAAAACACTTTCCAGATGAGAAAGCAGGTTTTAGGAAGTGGGGACAGCGGATGCCTGCGTCTGCATCAGCTGTGCTTCCTGTCAAAGCTGTCAGGAAACAGTCTGCACCACATCTGGATGGAACAGGATGGATCCAGTCCTGGATAATGGTTGCTATTTTAGTACCGATCTAAACATCTCCTGGAGGGACGTCACCTGAACCCTGTGCTATTTCTGCTCACATAAATGTTTGAAGGCTGGTTTCCTTGGCAGGTGATGAGAGACTCTAACAGGGATGATCAAAACCAGTTTGTCTTTCTAGTTGGTTCCAAAGGAACATTTGAGAGTTGGAGAAAGGGAGAAATTGCAGTGCTTTCTTGCTATTACAGTTCATTACACCTTCTATCTTTTAATCAGGCTGGAAACTGTCTCTCCTGGCTCTGCACTTCAGGCTCCTGATGACCTTTGATTCAAACCTTGCTCTCTAATCACTACAGTGACTCTGAAACCGCACCGTCTTTCTCCCTCACACACACACACTCACTATCTTTTTATGACTAAAAGCCCTTTTCTGTGAGAAGTCTGTGCTAATGACAGCGTGCCATTGCTCAGCCACACAATCAGCTCCTTGTCTCCCCGATCAAACACACATGCAGACTCATTCTCCTTGGTGTTGTCTCTCAGGGATCCAGGTCGCAGCTTGTCTAACCTCTCAGGGCGCTGAATGCGGCTGACTGTCGCTGAAATTACACCCCTCTGCAGCCCCAGTCAGCCAGCAGTTCACATGGGCTGCTGGTATTTAGGGCCCCAGGCTACAGTCTTTTATCTGGGGGTTTTGAGAAGAGGGTTGGTCTGGTCTCTTCAAACACAGAGAGATAATGGCTTTAGGGACACACTGGGAGGGGAAGGGGCTGTCAGTGGCTGAGGGAGCGGTGGGGGGGGGCTGGAATAGAAGGAGCTTTCTGTTGGCTATTGACTACACCTTCTTCAATGTTGTGAGATTGGATTTGGAAATAAAATAATTATGCAAATAAGATGCTCAATGTGAAGCTATATTCAGAAGCATTTTGTTCACAGACTGCCAGAGACGTCACTTTAAATACATTAAAAGAAAATCATTGTTTTAGCAACATTTATGAGTGTTTGAACATGAAGCTCGAAGTTTAATGGTTTGTTGTCTGCAGAGAGCCGTGAACCAAACATATATGCAAAACGACACAGAGCGTGGAGCGCATCAACTGTACGGTAAACCACGGTGGTGGTAGTATCACGGTGGGGGTATGCATCGTTTAAGACTGGAACTAAATACTGGAAGAAATCGTGCAAAAGAATGCAGCCGTAAGCATGCAGCCAGAGCTACGCTGCGTTTGGCTTTTTGGGTGACCTAGTTAAAGTCCAGAACCAAGTCCAAGGTATGATTTTTCTTTTCTTTAGTGATGGTTTACATATAAAACACATTAAGACAGTTTGTATTTGAAAGGTGAAACATTTTGGGTTAATGATGGATAATAACTTTTTTAAGCCTTGTCTAACAGGACGAAAACATGTCTGCATTTTGAACAGAGGTGGAAAGAGTACTAAAAAATTGTAATTGAGTAAAAGTATCTTTACTTTGCCTAAATTCTTCTCAGAGTAAAAGTAAAATTACCCATCTCAAACTTTACTCAAGTAAAAGTACAAAATTACTTCATTTAAAATGTAATTTGAGTAAACGTTACTTAGTTACTTTGAGTTATTTAATGCAAAAAAAGGAAACGAATTGAGCACAAGGTGTTTTAATCAATTTCAAGGCGTATTTCAGTGGACGTCCACACTTGCAAAAGATCAGCTGGGCTAAAGAACATACTTCCTCACAGCACAAGGACAGTCACAACCTGAACCATAAAGTGCAAACAATTTTCAATCCTACTGTCCAACAGACAACACCATGATAACTAACTTACCGCCACATTTTTTCGTAAATTGGATGTTGATGTTTTAAAAGCCGAAAGCTCCGTTTTGCTGGGCAGGCACATGTTGCACTGTATTATCACATTGTTCCCTTTTGTGCATTTGAAAACAAATAATCCTTCCAAATATGGCCAAGAGTTTTGCTGGCTTTCGACTCCAGAATATGTTTCCTCTTCAGGCCTTTCCTCATCCATACTCCCTAAGTTGTGATTAGCAACTACCACCTTCCGAAGCGCAGCACTGGATTATGAGACAATACAAAGGGTAAATGCAAGGCAGGGCCAAATTTAATTTTTTTACCATCAGTATTTTTTTTTTTTAAATGTAGCAAAGTAAAACTACTTAGGTTAAAATTTACTCGAGTAGATGTAAAAATTACATATTTCAAAAACTACTCAGAAAATTACAAATTACTCATAAAAAGTACTCAATTACAGTAATTTGAGTAAATGTAATTCATTACTTTCCACCCCTGATTTTGAAAGTAGCAAAGATTTGAGATATAAGTAAAACTTTCTTAAATTAAGTTTATTTACCCTTAAAGGTAAATGATGGAATTAGTATTTTTACTCTTACATTAAAATAATGGGGATTATATGCACTTGAAATAAGACAATGCAATTATTTTTCCTATTTTAAACGTAAATTCTCCTGTTCCATTGGCAAACTGTCTCATTTCCTCAATGAAACAAAAAATGCACCTTTTTTAAGAAAAAAATACTTAATTAGATTTTAGTTTGATCATGTGTCAAACCCGAGGCCCAATATGGCCTACCACAGTAATTTATTCGGCCCTGATGAGACTAAACAGCTCAACATGTCACAAAGTAAAGACTTAGATTAGGCCTAGGTGATTAGATTAGCTTTAGGTTATATCTGTCAGACTAAACTGTCTTTCATCTGTAAACTTAGCTGATTTTCAATCCTCATCAAATCCTTTTCGATCATGCCCCTTTTATTGTGCATTAAAACATTAAAGCATGAGTGGGTTTAAACTATTTTACTCTAAACAAATAGGAAACGGAGGCTCTGATGCTCTTATATAACTAAAATCATGAAATTAGATGTTTTATTGAAAGAGCTGCAGATTTTTCCAATACAGAGACCAGTTTGATGCGCCTAAATTGTTTTCTTCCAATCGCAAAAAGTCTCTTTTATCTCCTCAATTCCGAACAAATGAGCTTATTTTAAGAAAAAAATTGTGTATCTAGATTTAGATTTTTTCCAGTGTGAGACACAGATGACTGGAGAAACTCAGGGATCCTAAAACTGAAGTCTACTGCCTTTGAGATCTGGAGAATGTCAAGAATGTTTGTGGGAGGAGGAGGGTTTCTTTGTTCTGAAGGCATCTTCAGACAATTCACAGCGTATGTGAACATCTTAGTCTCAGGAGCTCCTCTTTTGAGGATTTAGATAAAAATGATTTAGAAAAAAAGATTTTTATAAAAATGCTTCCAGAATGGAAAGTTTTGATTATCCGTAACCGTGGAGACGAGATGTGTGTGGTTTCTGACCAGATGAGTGTGACCTGTGGATGCTTATTTCACATCACAGCTTGGCGTGCTGTTGTGCGTGGATGAAACTGTCGCCTTAAATGGTTCTGAAAAACCGCAGGATGAAGCTTGTAACCCGTCAAAATAATTCTTATAGTTTAATGCTAAAAATCTCTGGTTTGATGCCTGAAAGAAAAACAGATTCTCTTAAAAAAGTTGTAGACTATTTAAAGTAGCTTCTGTCATTTTATAAGGTACCTGGCAAACAGACGCGATGGCTGCACAGGTGAGCTAATCCATAAGCAGAATGTCCTAGAAAGTTTCCCTGGATTCTTGGAGCATTAGTGGAGCATTAACGGCAGCCTATGGAAGCAAAGAGGCTCAGGATGGCGGAGGTTTTTCTTCTTTTTGAAGCTTCTGTAGCTTTTAGGATTTTTATTATCTCGTCGTTTTTGCAACAAACTCAGTTTCAATTGGCTTCATGTTCAGTGCTTCATATTCATTTAAATACATATTTGACTGAAAATCCTGTATAATTTAAATTCCTGTTGTATGTTTTATTTACAGCTTTATTTAACCTTTAACATTTATCTAAATAGATACACTTGATCCAATATTGACCTCCAGTCTGTACTGAGGGGCTGAATAAACAAAGCCAGTAATCCCTGCTTGTTTCTTTTAACAGGTCAAATAATAGAACATCAGTTCTGTGATTGCCAGACTTTCTGTGGGGTTAGCAAAAGGTCAAGAAAGGGGTCAGCTAGGTGGAACAGACCGCCATAAATTACACAAAGATGTAAACAGTTGCTTACGATGGAGACAGGGGGCAGGAAATGCTCCATGAGTTTAAGCATTTGTATGGATCTCAGGATTAATCGTATGTCCAGAAAAGTTAAAAAACAATTCACTGGACTTTGTCTCCAAGTTTGAAGACGTTTCCCTTCCCATCACGGAAGCTTTTTCAATTCAAAAATCTTCCTGGATGGGAAGCAAAACGTCTTCAAACTTGGAAACAAAGAAATGAGTCGATCCGATGAGATCTGAGTCTGCCTCACCATCTGATCCCTGTGGAAAAAACCCTTCAGCTCCAAGCTGTCATCATTCCTGAGCATGCACCCAAGGTGTCCCCCCCCCCCCCAAAACACATAATAGGCAATTTACATGTCTCCAGAGGAGAAGCCTGAAGATGGCTCTCATCCGGGGCCACTTGGCCCCTGGCTTGAACCCCCACCACTGAATGTTTAGGCTTATTTCTGGTCGGCAGCATCTTTAAGTTTCCCAACCATACATTCTCCTCCACCGTGCCTTCAGACCCTGTTCAGACATAATCTGTCACAAAGGATCAACTACAACAACATGAAAGCCCTTAAGAAAAATGGCCCCTGCACAAAGTGCCTAAGGGGAGATGGTTGTTAGTTTGCTCCAAATCCAACAGAGGAGGATTAAGGAGATCCTAAAAGTGCTTCTTTCACTGCCTGATAACATCAGCGGCCTTTGTCAGCAGACTCCGCCCAAACTGAACACACCCAAGCAATCTCCTTTTCTTCACTGTTCAAATGGTAAATGGACTTTATCTATATAGTTCTCTATAGAGTCAGAGGACTTTACCAAGGCACCCTCTGACCACCATCAGTGGTTGAAGGGTTTCCAAGAGCCAACTGATAATCCACCTTTCCTCTCCAACAGGCACGTCTGTCAGACGTTCCCTGCAGAGGCGTAGGCAGAAAAGTTTTATAAGGGCGCCAGGCAATAACCAGTGTACACTGAGGGGGGGCCGAAAGTGGATCGGCGCCAGAGCCTCACGGTCAGTCTACACTGTTTCAACAGGAAAAATAACGAGCAAAACATCCATGTTTTCTAAATAAAGACAAACTGTACTTTCCCACACCTTTACTAAATAAAAGATGCACATATCCAAACATCCGTGCTTTTTAGATAAACGGTACAGTGAATAAAATTGTTTCAGGTTTGAGTTCTGGGGCGAACATCTTTTCCATTGTCATTACTTACCTACTTTTATCAATAATCATTCTGCATAAACTTGATATTTACAAGTACTGATATCTACATAAATTGATTATTTAATAAGTTTTGATTAAAATAGTTATTTATCTATGATTTCACTGAAGACTCCTAGATAACTTGCAGAGACACATCATTTGTTCTTTACCCTATAAAAAACTAAATCTAGTTCTGAAAATAGCATGAATTCTGTATTTATCATCTTTAATGTATATTGATGGGCATAATTAAGCAGTGTTTTTGTTGTCAAGTAATTGTTAATATATGAAAAATGTAAATGTTTTGAATATTCCACTTGAGAGCATTACTTCTGCCACTGTCTGATCTAGAGGGGAAAGAATGGTAGGGGTGGCCAATGATTGGCTAAGGGTGGCCATGGCCACCTCTGGCCCCCCATCTAGCTCCGCCCCTGGTTCCCAGGTCTGCCTGACTCCAGCTCGCTACCTGATGGGGATTAGTTCCCAGCTCTGTTCATCCGTCTGTCCAAAAAACAAGACACCAGGTCTGATCAGCGGTCTTTGGCTCGATGTTTCACCGTCTGACCAAATGAACATACTGTCTATGAGCCTCTGATACCTAGAGCAGAAATCCATGGTAGCACATACAGCAGGGGCAGTGATGGCCCCCAGGAGCACAGCTAAGTCCCTGGTTGCATCCTATCAAAAATAAACCTGTAGAGGCTCTGAGAAGGATGTTAATCTGAGCTGCTGCTGTTTGCAAAAGCATAAATGATATCCTAGAGCTCATAATTCACATTTAGATGTTGATAATAACTGTTCATGTTGTTTTCCACTGATTATAGTAAAAGAATCATAAAAATAGTGAGTGAATAAAAAGTGAATAAATTTACATTACTTACCTGTTTTAGACTTAATTGAAATGTTATACTAAATAGAAAAGATGTTTTTTGTGCATTTTTTTATATTATTTTTATTATGTTCCTCTCTGAAGGACCGACTGATCATATTTAAACAGGCTCATCCAGTTCTTCATGGGGTTTGCTCAGGTGGGAAATGACCCCACTCTCTTCACCCCCTGGTTATTCTGAAATCTGCAAAGCAGCAAAATTTTAATTTTATTTTTATTACATTTTATTAAATTTTATTTTTATTTATTTTGAACTCACTTAATTTATTTAGATCATTCCACAATTTAATGGCTGCTTTGGTTCCTGAACCAAATCCAAATAATTTCCTAGAAGATGTTCTGGAACGGAACTGATTGAGTGAATGAAAAGCAAAGCAGCCCCAGAGCATCAAACTGTTTGACTTCTCTAAAACATTTTTTAGTTTAGTTTAGTTTTTTTTTAACCCCAAGTGATATTTTTTGGCAAATGTGTTTTTTTTTTTTTTTTTTTTTTTTTTTTTTTTTTTTTTTTTTTTTTTGTAATCAGGGGTTTTTTTTTTTTTTTTTTTAGTTTATTTATTATTCTGGAATCAGCAGGTTTTTTTTTTGTTTTTTTTTTTGCCATGTTTCGTTTACTGAATCATAAACACTGTAGAGTGATTTCTGGAACTTGGTTACTTCTGGGAAGGATCACCAAGCTTTGGCTCTTTTAGCCTTTAAAAACAGCTTTTTCACTGACTCTCATTCTTATTCATCCTTAAATTTCTTTTACTTAGGGCATAACGTGCCCTTAGTTTTATTTTAGCCTACTTTGTGCGGTCAATAACTTAAACTCTGCAAGTCATGCAATAATCAAATCAGGGGTTTAGTGAGGTGAAACCTGAATATATGGTAGCAGGGCTGCACGGTGGAGCAGGTTGCAGCACGGTTACAGATCCTGGGTTTGGACCAGAGGCAGTAATAAATGCTTACATTTACTCAGCTGCAGCTCATTTAGTAACTTTTTTACACCACCTTATTTTTATTAGTGTAATATCTTAGCATAATATTTTACTCTTAGTTGAGTAAAATGTTTTGCTGAGTTACTTCTCTAAATAACAAGCAGGTGTGTTTTCTTTGTTTTGTTTTCTAAAGTGCTTCTTGCAGTTCATGAGCTTCACAGTTTATGTTTGTGTTAAAATAAGAGCTTCTGTTTTTTACAAACATGCTCATGTTAAAAAGTTAAAATTAACACTGGAGATACTGGCTTCATAAGTTTTAGAATGAAAAAAAAAAATGAATACGAAAACAGTGTTTTTTCTACCTAGAATTATTTTTAATTACGTTATTGGTTTTGGATTATTTCATTATAGATTTGCACAAAATTTTACATCTTGGTCTCATTTTCTTACATAATTTAATACATTAAGATGAGTTTCTCAGTACGTGAGAAGCCTTTTTACCAAATATGTTTTTACTTTTACTTTAGTAAAATCCTGGTGGGTTTGTTCCAGGTACTCTGACTTCCTCCCAGAGTCCAAAAACATGCTTGTTTAGGTTGATTAATGGCTCTAAATTGCCCTTACGTGTGAGCGTCCATGGCTGTCTGCTGGACACAGGGACCATAAATCTACTACTCTTAAAGAATTGAATTACTCACTTTTTTTTACTTCACTATTTTTGATGTACTTAAGTATTCAAGTACTTAAGTATTAAAAAGTAAAAATCAAATGTTCTAACATCAGTACCAACATCAGTAGTAATTTTTAAGAACCTGTAACTTTCAGAAAACACTTGATGTATTGATGCGTAGAACTACCTGCTATAGATTCTGCACCACCTGGAAAGAATTTCTGCACAGAAGATGGCACAAGAAAGGCAAGCTCAATTATTTCTTATGTTAAAAGAAACCCAACAAAAACAAAATAGAAAAGCCCCAGAGTGTCCTGATTCTCCTCACATTTTCACTGTGGAATAGAGGTCTAGTACCACAAACAAACTGCAGCTCTGCTTTGAGAACTCATCTTACTGAACAACTTGGTCACATGGCAACAACTAACGCCTTAAAAATCTTATAAACCATTAATAATATCTACCCTGAGTTAATCATTTGTGGAATGTCATCAGATCTCTAAATCAGTGGCATTCAAATATACTCCTAGTAGCTGCATTTTGAATAATAATAATAATGATAATTGGAGAAATCACATTGGAGAAATTTACCTCTGCATGTAACTAGTGTTGCGTCGATGCCATTTTTTGGCCCTGATACCGATACCGATACCTGGTGCTGTTGCCACATCTATACCCAGTTCCTCCCTCCTCTCATTCCTACGGAGCTATGGCACAGCTTACCAACCTGGGTTCTTAAATCTCCAAACCTATTAGGTATTACCTCCGATAGGGACCATGTGAGATCCACCTGGCTGGGCGAACAGAATTCGTTAACCTGCTAGCTGTCTTCCTCCCAAAGCCACATCCTTTTGCATCGAACGGGTCAGTAGTATTAGCAGCCAGGATACAACCCTACCTGACCGACTCTCCAGTTCATGACAACCTCCTGTTCTCCTACAACATCACTTGGAAGTTGGTCAATAAATTATTTAGCAACTGAAAAGTTACAGGGATGTTGTTTTATTAGATTTTTTTATTTACATTTCTGTGCAGTATCGACCAATACCAATTCCATAACAATACCATCTGTTTGAAATTGATGTGTGTGTATATATGAAGAACTGCATACTACTTGGATGTAAAATCATTGCCATCATGGCTTTATTAAGCTGCTGTCTACCTTTGTGAAGCAGGAAAAAGACTAATACAAAGTGAATCCAGTAGAACTTTTTATTGCCTACTTGAAATGGATGACAATAGATTTTGGAGATTGGCCTGTTTTTCAGTGTAGTCCTGTTTCTCTGACTGTGACTAACTGGATGTGCTCTCTCCATCCTCTGACATAGGAGCTGGCTCGGAGCTCGTCTGCCTGGCTGTGTGTTTCCTGGACGGGGCCTCCGCTTTTTAATCTATGATTCTTTTTCTACTGTATGTCTGCCTCTGTCTCCAGATGGCCGCTCACACTGAGCCTGGTTCTGCTGGAGGTTTCTTCCTGTTCAAAGGGAGTTTTTCCTCTCCACTGTCGCTACAAGCTTGCTTAGTGTGAGGGATTGCTGAAGAGTCAATGAGTCAATGCACTCAACTGGTTTTTCATTAGATAGAAAACTTTGAATCAATCTGACTGGATGATCTGGTGAACTGGAAAGTGCCTTGAGATGACATGTTGTGAATTGGAACTAAAGAAATAAACTGAACTGAATTCAATAATAGAATAAACTTCTGGCTCTCAAAATGGTATCGGTTTCCTACTTGTTGGTACTTGCGGGTTACGATACCACCAGTTTGGTGCAGTATCCGGGCCGCGTCCGATACTGGTATCGGTGCAACACTAATTGTAGTGCTAGATTGGGGCTTAATACTGGTATTGGCATCAGTGCAACACTACATGTAAACCATCTCAAAATTGCATTTAAGAAAGAAAAACAGCAGTGGTGGATTACAAAGCTAAACTGAGCCAAAAGGAACAAGTAGCTGCAGCTTCCTGGAAAGTACAGTGACTTTGAAATGTAGTGGAGTGAAAGTTATAAATACCCCCACACCCCTTAACCCCTTTTAACAGATACTAATTGCTAGATAATTTAATGTGCTCCACAGAAAGTTCTACACTGAACCTTATCTATGTAAAATGTGAAACTTTACATCCATTCTCTGAGAAGCTGAATTGGGTCAAAGTTTAATATATTATTTCTATTCAGAGTCCCTAAATAAAAAGCTTATTTATGTCAGTATTTAGATTCATGCAGTAAAGTTTTTACTAACAGCTTGTGTTCAGCTCCAAAGGTCGGTGAACGCGCATGAGCGCGTGAAAGATGAGGTGTCCGTCCTCACCACAGAGGGGATGCCCGTCTGGGCTCGTGACGTCAGCGCGCGCGCTCCTGCGGATGGATGGCAGCGGAGACACAGCAGAGGATGAGGAGGAGATGAGCTGAAGTCAGAGAGGAAGAACAGCTTCTTATCTGTGAGTGACCTTTTCCCTACCGAGGGAATTTTATTCTTTTGTTAATTTTCTTTTTTAATCACGTTTTAAATGTTAAACTAGTTTTGATCTAAGTTTATATCAGAGCGCAGGTTGAACCTAAAAGCTGCGGCTGCGCTGCGGGTGTTTTTAGTTTCATTACTGGCTTCTTCATTCGCGCTATAGTCTTAATAATCTGCGTTAATCCCACTTTAAAAACTTTCACTTTAAAGCTTTCAATTAATCCAATTTCCACTCAAGTCCAGCCTCTTGTTTTCAGTTTTTGCAAAATTTTGTCATTTAATAAACAACAAACATCCCAGAAAAAAGTATAAATAAACGATTGTTTTCTAACATTACTTAATTTGATAATATTTTTATTTATTTACTCACTCAAATCATAATATTTTTTTCACAAAAATAAAATGAAACACCAGGGAATATAAGAAAGTGCGTATTTCATGTTTTAATATTTTAATTGTTTAACAAACAATTTTCTTTCTTTTTTTTTTTTTGCATCTTTATTTCCTTCCACTTAGAATTCATGCTTATGTCATAAAAACAGTGAAAAACGGATCGGAGTGGAATAAAACAGGAGTTTATTTTTGCCTATCTTGTCCTCAGCGCGCAGACGGCGTCATGCTGGATCTTTCACGCCCCCTACTGGCCGTTTGCCTGTACCTGCTGCTGCCCAGGGGCCACAGCGGGACCCTCGGCTACGACAACGGCTTTTACTACCAGGACCTCAGAAACGGGAACGGAAACGGAGAAAGTAGGTGCCTTTTGGTGAAATGAAAGACTTTGCAGGGTTTTTTTTTCTTCTTGGAGAGTCAGGTGAGCCAAAACCTTTGATGAAATAATAAGACATGTGTCTGGAAATAACCTGGATGTTTTGAAGAAGAGATCTCTGTAATTTATGGTGCTAAGGCTCTCAGGCACTGTTATCAAAACAGTGAAGTGGATCTGCTGCAGGTTAGTGTGTGTTTAGGATGTTTTCTTTTATCCTTCCTTCCCCATAATTAGTGCCTCCATGTTTCTCCAGCTTTTCTGAAACCATTAAAGCATTTATATTGTTATTATTGCTTGGTGTGGGGCAGCAGCAGTATTATAGAGTCAATAAACAACCATCAAAAAGAGTTGCACTGAGCCTACAAATAGCAGATTATTTGAACAATCTCCAAATCCCTGGGGAAAATGGCCTCTCTGTTAATCTGTCATTTAGAAGATGAACGTTGCTTTGAGACTCTAAGGCCGACCAGGCTTCTCATCATGGAGTTTGTCTTGTCAAAACAAAAGAATATGCAGAAAAGGTTCTGATTACCAGATCAGAATAATCCTACTACTTTACTGCTATGTTGTTGTTTTATGACAACATACGTATAATTTAATAAAAAGAGATCGTTAAAGGCTGCCTGGGGGAGGAAGTCTAGGTCCATATAAAGTTCACTGCCCCTGAAGGCTAATTTATTTTTTTTTAGTTTTTGTAGCCAGCAAAGAACACATGCAAAGATCAATTTGATTAATAAATTGAAGTGAGGAATTTATTAACAATTTGTTGATAAAATGCAAAGAACAAAATATTAATACTACCCTTCAATACATATTTACCTTTTTTGAGAGTTTCACCCACCGTTTTTAAAAAAAAACCTTATATCTCATACCTATGACTAAGCTATAGTCATAGGTATGAGAAAGTATGTCTT
>NW_015150823.1:809484-810692 GCF_000732505.1 Cyprinodon variegatus
GCTGGTCATCTGCCTCTCTTTCCTCCACTCAGCATCCACCGCTATCAGGGGTGTCAAACTGGTTCCAGGGAGGGCCGTGTGGCTGCAGGTTTTCTTTCCAACCAAGCGGTAGCACACCAGACTGCATCCATCTCATCAAGTCAACTGACTGACTTAATCAGTGAAGAAATAAAAACAACTGACTTGATGAGATGGATGCAGTCTGGTGTGCTACCGCTTGGTTGGAAAGAAAACCTGCAGCCACACGGCCCTCCCTGGAACCAGTTTGACACCTCTGCCACTGCTTATTCTCTATCACTATAACTATTAACATTTTTAGGCCCACTTTTCTCCTCCTTTATGTGAGCTTTACATCCACACTCTTTTACCCAAATTAGACACTGTCTTTGGTCTGCCCAGACTATCTTGATCCTGGGTTTATAGTGTGTCCTTCAAGCACCTCTACCAGATAGAGATACCATCCGTCACATCAGTCTTCTCAGTCCAATATCCATATCTTCCGGTGGTTGACTGCAGCTACTTCTTCTCATCGCACCTTTATGACCAAAGCTTCTATGTTCCACCTGTCTTCCTCTCATTCAGCCGTACTTTATCTTGCTTCTGCAGAGCAGCTTCTCCCCCTCTGTCTCTTACTTCCTCATCTCAACTGTGAACATGATTAGCGGGGATGTCATTTGTCCATCTATGCATTAGCTCTGCGAACAATAAGATGCTCAGAAGTGATGTCTCATACACCTTGGTCTCATTCGTCTCTCTCTTTGTCTTGATTTAACTTAAACATCTTTTCTCCACAATCTTAATGCATTCCATATCAAAGTTTACATCAACCACCAGGCTGTTATTCTTTGGGTTTGCTCTCTTTTCCCTTCTGTTTGTCACTTAATGATAGAATTGTCATGATGTTTTAAAGAGATCTGACCCACATGCAGGAAACCACTCAGAGAAACCAGAGTAAAAGTTGAACAGGTTTATTAGGAGTCCAAATGGGTTGGATTCAGGTAAACCCCGAGGGCTGGTGAACCGGAACTGGAAGTAAGAGGGGTTCAAGAAGTTCACAGAGGTTAGTTCAGGGTCCGTGGGAACTTTGAACGACGTCTTGCAAAAACAGAGGTAAACTGGACTCATGTTTGCAGAGAAAGGTTTCTTCCCAGTATCCAGTCGGTGTGGGTTTTTCCAGAGATAGAGTGGCTCGTTGGAGGACGGACAGG
>NW_015150823.1:812639-818347 GCF_000732505.1 Cyprinodon variegatus
GAAAAACACCAAAACACAACCCACACAGACTGGATTCCTAACAAGAATAACTCCTCATTTGGTTAAATGTTTCTGGATTTGGATGATTTTCATGAAGCAGATTCATTCCTCATCATGGGTGGTTCTAGAAAGGGGCCAACGGGGGCCAATGCCCATATAGACCTGCTCCTGGCTCTATAATTAAGTACATATTTCTTGAAACTCCATTAACTTCTTTTATATGCATGATTTACATATATTTTTTTAAGAGCAAAAAATCCTCCCTCCTTTTGCAGATCTGATCAAATTGAGGCTAAATACACTTATTTTATGATAATATTACTTTTTAAGATCTGTTTGTGTACTGTAATACTAAATAAGTGTAATATGATGATATGTGCTGACAAGAGGCTGATACTGTTCCTTAGAGCAATTATAATATTTTGTCTTTACAATTTATTTTAACTATTATGTTGACATTGCAGTCAGCTTTACACTGCAAAAATTAGTAATGAGTAAAAATGTCATTAAATGTATTTACCCTTCATTTCAGCTGGTAGATAAGATAACCTGCCAATGGAATGAGCATTTTTACTCTTAAAATAAGTATAAAATGAGATAAGTATTATGCACTTGAAATAAGAGACTGCAGCTAAATGTAAATTGTCGGGTGCAGGTGGCGCAGTGGTTAGCGCACACAACCCATTTACGGAGGCCTTATGCTACGTCCACACCAAAAGCAGCAAAGGCAGCAGGAGCAGCTAGTTTACATGCTAAGTCAATGGTTGACACGCTTCAAGGTGCAGCAAAACGTCCCGCAGCGCGTCTGAGTAGCTGAAGCAGCGCGTCGTGAACTTTTTGATCATCTGACACGCGCAACGCGCCGCAAACGCAACAGCTACTCGAGTTGGAGAAATTGAACTTTTGCTGCTCAACATGCCACATCAACCAATCAGAGAAGCTGATCTGGGAGCTGGCAGGGAGACAGACACAGCACTGATGATGCAGATTATCCCTCCTCTGAAACGGTTTATTAACGCCTAAATGAACTTAAAACGCTGAAATCTGCCAGCAAAACATGGTCACTTTTAGTATCCTGGTGCCCACAGTTTGGATTACGTAAATGAAAAGCGCCTTCCTGGCGAGGACGCGACAGGGCCATAGGCTGCTGTTGAATGGGATTCCTAGTGACAGCAGCTCCGACAGAGAAATAACATTTGAATGCAGGATCATAATCTTGATGAACTGACTGCACAGATGAAGTTTTCAGCTGGACCTGCTCACTTAAAAACCTATTAAAACTACTTTATTCCCACTGACCCTAGCAAATATAGCTACCATTGTTCCAGGCAAATAAAGGATAGGGGAGCTCCACCCAACGCATCAGACCCACTTTTCCACTGCGCAGTGGAAGCAGGGCGTCAGAACTAAACTTGTACAAGCATCAAAAAAGAAGCAGCATGCGCATTTTTGCTTCACGTTGCACGTGAACGTAGCCTTAGTCCTGGATGCGGGCGACCCGGGTTCGAATCTGGCCTGTGGTAGTTTCCCGCAGGTCTCTCACCCTCTCTAATACCCCCTTTCCTGTCAGCCTACTGTCGAAAAAAAAAGGCCTCTAGTGCCATAAAAACAAACAAAAAAATTAGTAAATTGCTTTATTCCATAGGCAAAGTGTATCATTTAACTGCTAAATTCAAGAAGAAATGCTCTTATTTTAAGAAAAATGAACTTTCAGTTTTTTGCAGTGTTAGCTTCAGTTGTATTCAGACAGGATCACAGCTTTCATCTGTTAGATCAGGAGTCTTAAACCTTTGCTTTGTGGCTAATTTAATACACTGAATGATGTGCTGTTTTTTTTTCTCTGAATGTTGAACCATGATGTAAATATATTCTAGAACTATCGCTGTTCCTGACCGGAAAAAAACATGTTTCTGTTATTTTCATCTTTCCTTAGTTTATTTCAACGGGATCCGTCTTCATGTGGAATCGCACCAGCATTTGGTGTCAGCCACCAGGGGGAGCAGTGTCACCCTCCCTTGTCACTACCGCTACGAACCTGAACCGACCGAACCGCGCAGGACCCGGGTCAAATGGTCCTGGTTGCCCGCCAACACCATCACCTCAAACGAAGCCTTCCCCTTGGAAACAGAAGTTATGGTCGCCATGGGCAACCGTCACCGCAGCTACGGTAGCTTCAGAGGCCGCGTGCGTCTTCGTCGCTCAGCTCCGGGGGACATGTCTCTGGTGATTAACGAGCTGCAGCTGAACGACACCGGGCGGTACCGCTGTGAGGTGATTGACGGCCTGGAGGACGAGAGCGTGACGGTGGAGCTGGAAATGAGGGGTGAGACACACTTGAGTTTTGACTTAGACTTTGCTCTGTGAAGGTATGGATAATCCTTAAACTTTCACAGCCAAACTGCAGTTTGATCTTTTTCATTGTGATCAACAGATTAGTAGATAATCACAAAAATAAGAAATTTGAACTAAATGATTTATAAGCATGTTGTCTCACCTGAGCTGCCAATCTCTGCAGCTCACCCATAGTAACCACTGGCCATACCATAAAAGGAAGAAAACCTGTCGTTTCATTCTAGGGCTTCTAACCAGGCTTGCATTAGGGCTCATAGAACAGCAAATAGGCAATTTTCAGCCCAACCAATGTTACACCCTATTCAGAGACCTTAAGGACCAGCACCAGATACCCTATAGAATCATTCTATGAGCCATTAAACCTGCAGCTAAAACTCGCACATGATCGGAGATCATTTCCAAATTTAAATGGATTTTTCCTTAGCATAAAATCAGTTCATAAATGTTTTATTGACCTTACTAACCAACAGTGTTCCCTTTTCTTGTGTTTTTGAGTCCCCTAATGCTAAGACTGACAATAATCACTGCTGCCACCCTGTGGTTTAATCAGGAACTGCTTGTTCCCCCAAATATCCCCATCTTATAATGTTAGAGACTCTTAAAAAAACAAAAATCTAGATTATGATCTTCATTATCACCACAATGTAATGGTTTGTTCCTTGGCATGAGGGACACATCTGATAAAAATTTAATGAAAATCTGTCCTTAAATGCAGCAGTGATCAAATGTAAAAACTACTGCATCCTCCAGGTTTGTTGGTTTAAGCTCTGAAACCCCAAAGAAGATTAGTGTTAACTGGACTTAATGTAAAAACTATAACGACAAGAGGTATAATACTATAAATAAATGTAATGTATCTTTTTAAAACTGAATGTAGTTAAGATTTATTAACATTTAAAGTTATCATATACACAAAAAGACAGAGAAACACAATCTCTCCTACAAAACATAACCTCCTTGGTGGAAACAAACTTCAAAGCTGAAAGCATCTTTAGGGATAGTCTTTTTTACTATAGCTTCAATAAGTTTCATATCATAAGGAATTTATAAATTCTACTCCCAGTATTTAGATAATAACTTGATGCTACACTTTATCTGATTTTATTACATAAAACTATCCCATCTACTTTTTTAATGATTTTACACAAACTTATTAGATACAACTTACATGATGCATATTCAATAATGTGGCTTAGAATTTCAATTCAATTGAGTTTGAGGCATTACAGAGATTAATGCCAGATTGATAATAAAAACCAGCTGATTGTATCCAGTCATTGACTTGTAAGACATGTTCCTGCCAGAGGAGCCTGCTGCAATGATTTTAGTTTGCATTTTTTAAATAAAGTATCCTTAGACATAACGAATACTCTTTATTGCATTATTTCTAGTCATAAAGTTTATTGTTTGAATTGCATAATAACCAGATTTACCTTCCAACAATTCAAACAACAAACTGTATGAATTAGAAATAAATACCCCCAGTATTTTGAGTCTGTATACTTTATTTATTCTATGCTTCAACCCAATGATGATTTATTCATCTTTATTATAAAAATAAATGTCATGTAAGGTTTATTTAACAGGTTTGTGTTAAACCTATCCAAATAAGTACATTTGATTAATGTAATAAAATGACATGAATCTTAAAATTAGTGTGAAATACTTTGTGAACGATTCCGGCTGCTTTAAATGCTATTAATGTATTTGTGTTGTAAAATACTTTTCCTTGCAGGAGTTGTATTTCCCTATAACTCCCCAAAAGGACGCTACCATCTGAACTTCTTTGGGGCCCGGCAGGTATGTCTGGATCAAGATGCCACCCTGGCCACATTAGAACAGCTGCTCACAGCCTGGGAGGACGGGCTGGACTGGTGCAATGCTGGTTGGTTGGCCGATGGCACGGTGCAGTATCCCATCACTGTCCCACGGCACGGCTGTGGGGGGCGAAGTTTAGCTCCTGGTTTACGCAGCTATGGACAAAAACACCGCCTCTTGCATCGATACGATGCTTTCTGCTTCTCAGCTGCTATTAAAGGTCAGTACAAGTTCCTTTCAGTTTCAACATTCAGTTTATCTGTGTTTGCTGATCATTCTTCTCTGTTTTAGGGGATGTTTACTACTTAAGCTACCCAGGGATGCTAAACTTCACAGAAGCAGCTCAGGTTTGTGCCACAGATGGAGGTCAGGTGGCTAAAGTGGGCCAGCTGTATGCGGCATGGCAGCTAAAGGGATTGGACCGCTGCGATGCAGGCTGGTTGGCGGATGGAAGTGTTCGTTATCCAATCAGAAAACCCCGCGCTAACTGTGGTCCAAAACAGCCAGGGGTGCGTAGCTTTGGATTCCCAGCTCCACACAGGAAATTTGGTGTATACTGCTATAAATAGGCGCTGTGACTCAGAACAAGCCTGGATCTAAATTGGCAGAAAAACAAAGTCTATAATTCTGTTTCTTCTCTTTATAAGACATTTTTCTTGTTAGCATCGAACTGTCCTGCTAAATAATTTTCATCCCTTCAGTTAGAGCTCTGCTGGAGCATTGTAGACTGAAGGTGAGAGAACAATTAAAAATGGTCTTTGTACCGTTCAAACTTTTTATGTGAATATTTTGACCATAGCTTGTGCAGCACGACATCAAATAATTGTTTTAAATACTTGTTCAATCATCCACATCACTGTCAGTCAGGTAAAAGTGTTTGCTAGGATGTATTTGGACAAAACCTCGCAAATGTAAGAACATTTCTTCTGATGGTGTCACAATATAACCACAAAATCTACTCAGTTTTATTGGGATTCTATGATAGACTCAGGTTAGTATTAGTAACTAGTTACATTTACTCTTTTAGGTTTATTTGACTAACTTTTACCCAAGTACAGCTACTCCTAAAAAAAAAAAAAAATTTCTGGAGTAGTTATACTTTACTGTACTTTTTACCTTTACTTCAGTAATATTCCAGTGAGATTTAGCTTTTACTTACTGGAGTAAAACCACCACAAGTATAATGACATATTTGTAGATCGAGCAGAAAACAGTAGAAATTGTCGCTGGAATTTATTTATTCTTTCCTAATATAAATCCATAACTCACTGTAAAGATTAGTTTTTATAAGTTTATATTTTGAAAAAAATCTTTGGAGAGTGCTTTTTCTGTCCAAATTTGTTAATTTGCAATGATTGTATTTATTTGTATTTTTATTTTATGTTATATTTCTCTGCCTGATTACATTTTAAACATTAAACTAGATGTTAGGGCCCAACAATTACTCAGTACTTTAAATGTCATTTTGCCAAGTGCTTTTTATCTTACTTAAAGGGGAACACCGTTTTTTTTTTACATTGGTCCCTTGATTTTACGTC
>NW_015150823.1:819257-820799 GCF_000732505.1 Cyprinodon variegatus
TATATATATATATATTTGTAGCTTAGACAGACATCCATGCTTCATCATCCAATTTTTCTTTTGTTTTTCAATAATAATAAAGGTTATATCAAACTAGCATGCATAGTTTTCTATAATTTGTTTAGTTTGAACACATTGCTAATTTTCATAGAAGTTCCTTCAAAAAGTGGCGGACATTTTTTTTGAGAACTTTTGTTACAGAACCAGCACCATTAACGGCTCATTTCATTCATAATTACATCATAATTAAAATAAAACGGTACACCAACTAACTAAACAGTATCTCCTACTGCATTGTGTGGAGCTAATAAACATTGAAACGTTCTGTTATATTTTTATTGTTATGATTTTTGTCTGTCATCTATAGATTTCTACGCTCTCACTGTTCAGTACTATACGAACACAAGCCATGTCTTTAAAAAAGTCAAATTGACTGTTTATGCAGTGATTGCTTTGATCCGTGTCTGTCATAAAGGTGCTATGAATGAAGAGGCTCTAAAAGAAGATGCTAAAAGCTCTGATCTAGTCTTGTATCATACCTTGTAAAACATGAAACATGTTTTTGTCAAACGCATGCCTTTTTGTATTATGTCTAAGCATTTGTTATATTTTCTACGAATAAAAACAATTCTGTAAATATTTCACAACATTCTCCTAAATACATTTATCTCCTTCATGCTAATTTGGTTAGCTCATTAGCTAGCTTGGTTTGCCTCGGACACAAGGCAGGAGAATTGTAGCAGAGTTTTGCATTGATGCACATTACACTAAAGTTGACATGTACTTTTAAATCCTTCCTTTTCCGTCATAATCTTTCTAATGTGGCCGTAGAACTTCAATTCTCTAAGTCTGAATTTCTTGCTATTTCAGAATTGTGATATCACAGAGATTCGATTAGTTTTCTGTGCAGAAACTTGGGAATATGTAAATTATGTGGGTTAATACCATAGACATACATATAAGAGTAGACCCTGCTTTACTGTCGCAGCACAGAAATTATTTCTATTTCTATTTATTACTTTTAATTATTTATATATATATATATATATGTCACAGCTCCTCTATTAGCCATCCCGTCATGCACAGATCGGATGCTAGTTGGGTTTAAAAAAAAAAAAAGATTTACTGTAATGAATGGTAGAGAAAAACAAATACTCTGGTTAGCCTCTCCTCTGGTTCACCAACAGCACAGCTGGGGGCCGAACAGATTCTGTCTTACATACACAATGAATCTACATAAATTCACAGGACAGTTTCTTATTATATTTGATCGTATAGTTTTCTCTTTTTTTTTCTTATACAATGTATATTTAAAATAAGTTCAATACAATTTGTTTTTGTTCTTTTTTATATAAATCAACAATTTAGAAAAACAAATACAGACAGCAAGTAAAATTAATAAATAACTTAAAAGCAAAGCAAAATAAAGTAAACATCATAAAAACAACTAACAAGTAAACAGAGACACTGTAAGCATAACTGAACACTGACAAACATAACTGACAACCGTATCAAACATAGTGGTAAACAAAACTGACAACA
>NW_015150824.1:0-15450 GCF_000732505.1 Cyprinodon variegatus
AGATAGATAGATAGATAGATAGATAGATAGATAGATAGATAGATAGATAGATAGATAGATAGATAGATAGATAGATAGATAGATAGAATGCACAAATACATATTTTTTTTAACTTGCAGTCTTACTTTGTTTTGCTTAGACATTTGATGGGAGCTGTAAAGGCAGTCAAAATAAAAGGGTGGAGTTACTTATTGCCACCAGCTGTTTGATTAAGGTCTGGTTGCGCTATATTTCCTGAACGCTAGGTGGCGCATGTGTCAGTACCGCAGTCAAGCCGTGGCGCGCCACAGGTGCGCTTTTTCCAGTGTAGAGGTATGTCCTCTTTCTTTAATATAAAAACTGTGCTTTTTGACTGCTTTTTTTTTTTTTTACTTGGTAGGGTTTACCTAAATTGAAATTAAGAAAAAGTGTCTAGCATATGGAGCACGTTTTATTTTGAAAATCTTTCCATATCCAATCTTTTTCAGCTGCGTATTTAAAGTCAGCTCGTTCCTGAGGAAGTTGTCGGTATGGTTATTTTTTATTAAAACTATAGTAGAATTTCACTCTTCCCATTCCCATCTTATTAAATGACAGATAATAATGTTGTTTATTATCTGTCAGGAGAAAAAAAACTAGTTGTTATGCAACTACTTTATACATTCTGTAGATATATCTTATATTAAACCAGGGGAGACCTGTAATTAAACATTGCCAGGGGCGGAGCTAAATGGGGGGGCCAATATTACTGCTGCCACCATCTGTATAAGAGGGTAAAAATTTGGTAGGGGTGGCCATGGACACCCTTAGCTAATCATTGGCCACCCCTACCATTTTTTACCCTTTAATACATATGGTGGCAGCAGTAATACTATATATATATATGCAAAACATTTTAATTTTTCACATACTAACAATTACTTGACAACAGAAACACTGCGGTTAATTATGCACATCAATATACCAACATTAGAGATGATTAGTACAGAATTTAAAGTCATCTAGTCTTCAGTGAAATCATAGATAAATAACTATTTAATAAAAACTTAATAATGAATTTATGTATATATTACTACTTGTAAATATCAATTTTATGCAGAATAATTGTTGATAAAAGTAGGTAAGTAATGACAAATTAAAAGACGTTTGCCCCAGAACTCAAACCTGAAAGAATTGTATCCATTATACCTTATCTAGAAAGCACGGATGTTTAAATATATGTGTCTATTTTTTAGCAAAGGCTGTAGGAAAGTATATTTAGAAAATATGGATGTTGTGCTTGTTAATTTTCCTCTTGCAATAGTATAGATTGACCCAGAGGTTCTGGTTCTGGTGCCTATCCACTTTGCCTGGCCACCCTTAAAAAACATTTTTCTGGCTACGCCTCTGAACGTTGCAGCAGCTGGCATGTCTCTTAGGTCTGTGTGGCAGATTTAAATGCATTTTGGTTCTATTACAATCAAATATCTTCCTCTAGTTTTCTGTAAATTATATCCATAAATAGAAGCTATGAGAATTACCTTTACATTAAACTGACATGGCAGCAAGAAAAGTGAATTTTTGCTCATCTACGGAGTTCTATCTGTAGATGTCGTGTATTTGGATAGTTTTTAAGGATTCTGTTTTAGAATGCCAGCAAATATGTTATTAATCTCACCTCCCAGAGGGTAATATTTTCAAGCTATATTCAACCAACTCTGATTGAATGTTTTATGTGATGATGAAACTTTGCTGCTGAACCTTTTTTTTCCTTCTACTGTTCAGTTAAAGCATGAGTGTAAAAATATGTGAAAACCTTGAATGCGGTTGTTGGTTTATAGGTTGTTATATCTTAACTGGTGCACAAATGAAACCTATTTTGTTTTCAGGGTAGATCATGTGTTTGAGGGCCTCTAACAGTGTGTAGTGACAAATTTTATACACAAAAACACATAATTTAATTTTATCACCCATTCCTGAGTCTGCAATCGTACCTGTAATTATGTAAACCATAAGTTCTCTAAACTAAAAATACTTTTCAACCCATCTATATTTTTTGTTTTTGAAAAGTTAAATTTTTGCTTTTTTTTTTTTTTTTAGCTTTAAGCCCTAATTTACTTGGTTTTATAAATGAAGGGGTAGAAAACCCTCTGATTCTTCTGCCTTATTGCCAGTAGGTGGCAATATACTCAAATCTAATCCCAAAACACTGCTACAAAAAACGGACATAAAAAAGTATGCATAGACATCTTTTATGTTAAGAAAAAATACATTTTATTAAAGAACATTTACATTATGAGCTAACCAAGGAAGAGGCTACACAGGATCAGACGGCGCACAAGTCCTGACCCAGGTTCAGTCCTGAATCAATATCTGCACCTGAACAAGGCCCTCCTGCTCTGATGGAAGGAAAAAAAAAGTTTCATCAAAACCTCTAAGTTTTTTCCAGCAGCAGAAGTAAAAGATTTGCCACTGAACAGCAGCGTTCCAAAAAAACCAAAAAAACAAAAAACACACTTTGTACGTTTTTGCACCAGTTGAATTACTTTTCAAACAGATGCTGAAGGGAAACCGGAGCCTTTAAACCATCCCTGATGTTGGATCGCAGCTTTGACTCTTTGCGATCTACATTCAAGAATGATGAATTAGTCTACATTTAGGAAACCTCACTTTAATACACTTTTTATATATTTATATATCAGCTGATTTACTTATGAGAAAATAAACTTTCCAAGTAAACATTTCTGACAGATGATTATTCAGACATGAATATTTATGTTGAAATATGTACACTTTTAAAATGATACAGTTCCTGTAGTTCGTTTTGAAAAAAGTGAGGTTTTTGTTGTTTTGATGGTCATATTTTATTTTAACCCATAAATAAGGGAAATGTACTGTTATATGTTAAAAGCAAAATCAAGTTAAACACCTCAATAAGCCTTATTTCATCAAAGAATATTAACTATTGTTATTAAAATGAAGTTGAATACTTGGATGGACTAATTGTGCCCCTAATAAAACTGAGGGTGGATCAAGTTGCTGTATGATTATTAACAATGGCAGTAAAATAAACTCTAATTATGGTTTAGCTCATACACCCATAATAGTTTATTTCAAGGGCCAAATTTAAGGGTGACAGCCAAGAATTTTGCTCAGTATTACAAACTTGGAGTTTGATGCGTTAAATAATGTCAGATAGCAATAGTGACGGCTAAATCTGCAGCATATTTCACTAATTGTTAAGATTTAGATGTTTTTATTAAGAATTTAAAAACACTCTATGCTGAGGGTGCTTTTACCTATAAAAGGTGTCAAACTAAACCTATTCTTACTCTCATAACTGTTTTTTCAGCTCATCAGTTTCTCCAAACTGTATTGGTAATGGAGCAGCACACGGCTGTCAAACATTATCTGAGAACACCATCCGTCATGCCATTAATTATCTCTCTCTCCTCAGGTGGGTCGACCCATATTATGTGTGATACATAAACAAGGACCTTAATTTGCTTCAAGACAACGCTAGAAATGGCTCATTCTATTGATTTGGTTCAGATGAAATATATTTTTTTAGCAAAAAAAAACCAACAAAACACTACAATCAGGAGGATCGGAGGGAGTTATAACTCATTTAACACAATCTGCAACCATTAACAGATGTTTGAGCTCACTAGCAACAGCTTTAATGTCTCATGGTCTGGCTGTTGACTCCCTGGCTTAAGCTTTCTTTCCTAGCTGAAGCCTATACAGCTGTGTCCTCCTTCCCCAGATTTGGGTTCCTTTTACTTCTAATCAAATCAAGATTTCAACATTAGCATAATCCTGGGTGAAAATTAGCAGTTTTTTGGTGGGTTGGGGGGGAAATTTGTCCTTTGTGGTGTTAAAAATACCACATATAGAATTCCTGTTTTTGCATCTATGACTAAAAAGGCATTTTGGGTCAGAAAAGTGCATTCTTAAAGGATTAAAAAAATACAACAGAACGTTTAATTGGGACTTCTGTGTCAAAGGTTTTTTTTTTTTGTTTTCCGACTAAAAATACAATTTTCCCTTTAAAAACGCTGTTCGACAAAGTTGTGGATCCTGAAAGCAAATATTAAATATTTTCACTTTGTTCCTTTAGCGTCTGCCTAACTGACAGATATTGTCAAAAAAAAAAAAGACCTAGCTACTGAGCAACAGAACTAACAGATAATAGAACGTATTGTTTTATCAACTTCTATTAAAAACAAAATGGAAAAGAAATGCATCTCGGATTCATAAGGATCGCCTTCTAGTGGGAAGACAGAAAGCCACACGTTGATGTGCAGAGAAGTTTCAACACATACATTTTTGCATACACTATGTACAAATGAATTGGGACGGAACTCTGCGACCACGCTGAGAGATGTTCCCTCCTTAATAAGGCATGCCGTGTAAGATGACCTGGAGAGCTCAGTCTGATGGCTGCACCATCCATCTCCTCACACTCATCTGGATAAGTCGCAGTTCTCGATTCTTTTTGTCCTCATGTCACACAAAGATCCTTTTATTCCTGGACGCTATTATTTTCATGGAATACAAGTGGAGCAGGCTTCTCCGACGGTGTAAGGTGGCACTTAGTGCGTCGTCCGCCTGGGCTGCCTCAGTCATGTCAGATGTTTGACACACGTCGCCCTCTGGTGGTGCCCAGTGAAGCTCGCAGCCTTGGCTCTCTGGCCCTGTTAGAAATGTAATAACATTTTTAAAAGCAGATTAGGAGCCAAAAAACATTGAAATAAAAAACACACAACTCTTTAACATAATTTGTAACCTTATCAACCAATTTACTCTTTTTATTTGGTCTGTTTAGGGGGTTGTATTTTCTCCAAAGGAAACAAAATCTACCTAAAGTGTCCTGCTTTTGCTCTATGAGCCCTTCACGCTCACCTGACTCCTGGTTCCTCTGTTGGTCGGTTAAAAAAAAAGAAAAAAAAACAAACAGTTGAAATAAAAAAAAATATGGTGTTAAACAAATTTACCATACTCCTTGCTCCCTAGGGTGTTGTGCAACTTTATCTCAAATAACTGCTTTCAAAAAACGATGAGAAGTTTAAAAGAAAAATGTTTTATCCGCAAACAGAATGCAAAAAAAGATGAATAGTTTTGGGAGAGAAACCTGTAGTGCTCGTTGAAGTCCAGTCTGAAACTGAGGAAGCGGAGACTCTCATCCGGACTTGTCATCAGCAACACGAGGAACTGCTGGACGATGCTCTGAGAGAAGGAGCGGTGAAGGTGGAAGCAGGAGAATCGTGTCAGCCTCCGATTGAACTGAGCGTGTGATCAAATCTGCGAAGGGAATAACAGGAAGCTACCTGGTAGAAGTGGGTGAGGATTCGAAGCTCGGATTGCATCTTTGGTATGGTTTCCTGGAATTCCTGAATCCTCCTTTTTTCGGCTGCCTCCTGCTCTGCGGTTACTCCCCACTCACCCTGAATCAGGAGACAGACGGACACTGGTTCTGACAGGATACTGTCATGCAACAAAAAAGTTTTTTTATACCCTTGAAACAAAAATCTGTGTTTGCAGTGTAGCTTTTTTGGGGGAAAAAATGTCTAGACTGACTAGGCCATTCTAAGGCTGCATATTGAGAATGCCTTTGTGACCTTTATGATGCCTATGTGAATAAATTGACGCTTATATGTATTATTCAGTATTTATTTTATGAGTTTTTCTAAGTAAAACAACAACCTGTCCAGGGATTGCAGGTCGAAATTAGCATTTTTGCTATAACATGGCATCTTCACATGGCACATCTTGACACATCATCTTTCTTAGACTAATGTGATTTTGTGCATTGTCCCTGATCAAATAAAGAAATAAAAAACTGCACACCAGTGTTTTTTATTTTATATTTACCTCCTCTTCCCTCTGCTGCTTCTTTTCCTCAAACTGTAGCCGCAGGGCGAGCTCCTCCAGAGCTGAACGGTAAAGAGAGTCCTGGGCATTTTGAAACTCGATAATTTGGTCAAATATGGCCCTCAGTTGGTTCAAAAGGGACTAGACGGAGAGATAAAAGCAGAACTGAGTCAAGAGAATCAAAGGGAAGGCGGGACTATATCAAACAAGAATAGAAGATGCTGTGTCACCCTGCTGTTATTGTCCAGCAGACATCTGGAGATGATGGTGTCCAGGAAGACGTCGTGGGCGGCGATGATGTGGTCGAGGTCCTGGGCCTGCTGCAGTTTGTTCCACAGCTCGTCCCACAGGCACTCCAGCACCTATGCACACAGACAAAGATCAGTAGTTGCTTCTGGGAGTAGTATTGGACAATCAAACATGACACAATGGATGTTTCTATAAATCCTTCTACATGCAGACTCGGTATAACTTATGAACTTATAAGGAATACAAACTTAATAGAATGTGGGAACTAAAAAAAATCACAAGTAATTTTAAAACATCACCCTGGCTATTATTAATCATACTAAGCTATTACTGGTAAAAAAAAAAAAAAAAGAACAATATATTTATTCTGTAATTGCTGTTTTGCTGTCTTCCAGCCCTGGTAATGGTCTAACCTCGAAGGTGATGTAGTACTGCATTTGGTGGATGAAGTGAACCATTTCAGAGGCCAGGATGTGACATTGGTGCAGCACACCAGATAGCTCTGCAAGGCAAGGAGAATGGGGTACGTAAATATTACAAAACTAAAAACAACATTATAAGAAGTCGAAACAAAGGTAATATGTGTACAGGTTTAGAAAAGTTACATAAAAAAACACCTAGTCTAAAGCTGTATCAAACTGTATGCAGATGACTTCGTTTTCTTTATTTGTTTACCGGTACTCAATTATCATAGGATGAAATTTTTTTTATTAAATTTTCAGATTAGCTTTAAACTTACCAGCCACTCTATTGGGTAAAACTTTTTTTTTTTTTTTTTTTTTTTAACAAAATAGTGAATCAGAACTATTTTGTTTTACTTAAAGAAAAACATGTCATTTTGTAGGTCCATCATGTCTTATTTAAACACTTTTACCTCCACCAAGGTGGTTATGTTTTTCCGTTTGTCTCTCCATCTACATATAGGATAATAAAATAAAATTAATTAAATTTTTTACCAACAGTGCACCCCAGTCTGATGAACAATCCATTTAATTTTGAGTGATGATCCACATCATAATCATTATCAAGGATTTTTTTCAAAGGATTCCTCAACATTATTTGGCAGAACAAGCAATTCCCCCTGAAACCAGAGAGTGGCAGCAGTGACTACTGAGAGCTTCAGCATCGGACTCAAAAACGCTCAGAAGTTTTATACTGAAGACAAAAACACAGGAAAGGTGAGCCATGCCTCGCTTGGAGTTACGAGATCTGATCAAATAAGAAAGCAGTGAATGAAGGAGGTGGGAGCCTGCAGACTCATGCTGTGTCGTATTTATAAACTTATGAAAGGATTTTAAGGAAATTGTTACCAAAGGTGCGCCTCATGCCAAGAAACAATTCATTAAAATTTGATAAGGGTCCAGATCATGTGTGAGTTTTATCTATAAGTCAGAATATGAGGCAACATTTGCTGCTTGGACTGAGGTCTGTGCTGTCTGAGTGCTTTTCTATTTCTTCATGGTTTTAATGGTGTGTGACCCGTTTTATTAGCTGTATCATCAATACCAGTGGATGAGAACCTACATAGACTAAAACAGTATATCCCCAGATGCCTTAAATGAATTAAAAACAAAAATAAAAATAAATCTAAATGGATATATTTATCTAATAAATGAAAACCCCCATCTGAGCTTTTTCTAATAATGTAAAAGAATCAACTTCATATTCAAAATGTTTAAGAGCCATTTTCATTTCTCCTTTTATTTCTTATGTCTGCATTTTGTAAGGTGTGTCCCTTTGCCATTCTTGGCCAAATCTCGCTAAAAAAAATATATTTTTTTCATCTCAATGAGATCTATCTGAATTGAACTGAGTCACTAAAGCACCTTTATCTACGCTTCAAACTGCTGAAACATTTTTACATTTGGTCAGGTTACAAACACAAAATTCACTTTACTGTTTTTTGTGAAGAGGAAGGAAAATATATTTAACAATTTAATATAAATGAACTATTTTGTGCTTTTTTCTATAGAATTTATACTGTATTTTTCATTGTATTTGAGGTAATGTGTCACTTTCCTTATGGTTAGCTTTGTTTAGACCATTTAAGCAGGACGGTACCCTGATCTCCACGTACCTGGCATTGTTTTGAGCAGCTTGGCGTTACACATCTGTCCCTTCCAGATGTCTGTCAGTGTGTACTCCATTCTCTTGGCCCTCCACAGGAAGTTAAACACACGGAGGTAGTGACCCATACACTCTCTGGTAAACACCTGGGGGAGATACATATTTTTATAAAGGTGTTGATATGTTATCAGAAATAAATTTTTTAAGAAGATCTGATGGGTGTTACTGTTGCAATGGGTCCATCAACATGGTAATCAAGACTGAAGACATCCCAGCCTGTGTCCCCAGGAGAAACCTGAAGGCAAACATCAGGAATTTAAAGACTGTTCTGTCTTCTGATGGGAAAACTCATGTCTATATGCCTGTAGTACCTCCAGGAGGCGAACATCAAGCCTCTTTAGGATCTCTGCATTGTCAAACTGAGCGTTGGTGGCCCTGACTGCCGTCTCTAAGATACCAGTTAGGTTATGTTGGTATAACGTAGTAGCAGGACGGGCAAGCTCGGGTCTGAGAACAGCAACGATTACATTTAACATCCAAGCTTCAGATTAAAACAGTTCAACCATTACAGAATGCTAAAAAAAGTCTAACTTTAGCAGATCCATGAGGTGTCTGATGAAGTCTCCCTGGCCCAGCAGCAGGTATCTCCTCATGGCCTGCAGGTGCTCCAACAGCAGGTAGTTACGGTTGAGGACGTCCAGCAGGTACTTGCTGGTGTCGAAGTAGGCCGCATCGATTTTCTCCTGAAAAGCTCCTTCCAGGTCAGACAGCAGTTCTGCAGCTACAGGAGGGCAGAGACAATGAGTCAATTCTTTGACTATTAAATAGAAAACAACAGTATCATACTTATTTATGTATAAAAGCTATATTATAGGAGGTTTTAAAGTGCTAAAGTATTGACAAACTAGTGAGATAATGCTGGCCCACAAACAATCAAGCCTTAAAAGCATCGTGGATCCAACTATTTATTCTTAAAGGGTCTAAACTCCTTTTTAAAATGTCTGTTTGTGGAGCCCTTGGGTCTTTGTGAAGCAGAGAAATCAGGAATCCGTGATAATGGAGGAAGGAAGACTAAGCATGGAAAAACTAATGAAGAATGAAATAAGGAAAGGGAGAACTAAACAAGAAGAAAGGGAGAAACAAGTAAAAAGAACAGGAAAGAAAAAGTGAAAAACATTATGAGGGAAAAGGCAGTGACATAAGGAAGGAAATACAAATGTTAGGAATTTTCTCTGCCCATAAAAACCATTGTTGGTGATAGAATTTCAAGTTCAGTCAAAGTTTATAACTAGAACCATCCTTTATTTTCATGGTAATTTGTTTGTTTATAAGTGAAGAGATGGCAAAGTAAAGCAGGTACACCTTGAACTATAGTGATCCAACATGTAATCCCTGAGGAACATCACAGGGGGCTGTGAGGATGGAAGGACTTGAGACAGGTTCAGAAAAAGATTAATTTAAAATCAATTATTTATTTTAACTTCTTCTTTTTAAGATGGTTTTGGTAATCAATGCTTTTTAATACTGAGAAGGGAAGGTGAACCTTTATCGGCTATTAGCAGGTCAAAGATAAAACCCTGTTGTGTTAACGTTTATCCTTTAGCCAGACAGCCAGTAGATTATTAAATGCTTTGGAGTGGAATGGAACATTGGGATGGACTTCTAAAGGAAGTCCAAAACAAAAGGTAATACTTTTGACTGGGTTTCTAGTTAAAGATGACAATTTTCCCGATCTAAAGCTTAATGTCTAATGCCCTTCATTTTACACAGTACGAGCTACAGATCAGACTAAATCCTACCGTCTGAATCAATGAATTATGCTCTAAGTATAACTTTCTGGTCTCTGCAGTCAGAAGGACGAGGCCGGTGAGCGGTAAGAGCATCGATCCCTGCCAGTCTGCTAACATTTGTCAATAAAGCCGTCAATACAGAGTGGACACTGATGTCATTAGCACGCCTCAATCAACAATAACACAGAGGGCTGAGTTCAATATTTACAGCGCTGTGGAAAACTATTTATTCCCTTACCTTACTTACCCTTTTTTCCTATAGTTGCACTTAAATATTTTATAGCAAGTTTAATGTTAAACAATTATGTTTTTAAATTACATTTAAAGAGTGATAAAAAAGGCTATCCATCCTAACCTGTAGCTATGTTATGAAAACATTTTTCACCAAACCTGATAACTGGATGTGTTTTCCTTGGCAGTGCAATCCATCATCCAGCTAAGTCTGGATCTAGATTTTACATCACTATGAAGAATCAGACTCTAAACTCAATAACTAAAATATTAAGAGCCTTAAAAAAGACTAGGAAACTTCAAAATCTTTCCTCTTGTTTTTTAGCCAAGTAAACTTTTCAGTAATCTCCAGATTATAGCCAGCAGCAATACCCAACCGAGCTCAAAGGGACTGGTGGGTAGATGTCGTCCATTTCCAATTTGTTCTTTTAACATCAGATGTACAATTTACAAAACGTTTAACTTAACTACCGTAATTTTCGGACTATAAGCCGCGACATTTCCCCCATTTTCGACCATTTTTCGACCTTGCGCTTATATAGCAATGCGGCTTATCTATGGACTTTTACAGCTAACGGCCACTAGGGTAATACGGTACCTAAATCTATGGATATTACCATCCACCATGTTGACGTCACATTTGCTTCAACACACAGGTAGCCGCATGCGCAGGAATGCGGACATCCTTGGGAAGCGGTCTCCAAGAAAGACGGAAATTGCGAGCGCAAGACAGTCTGTGTCACACCCTCATTATGGTAAACAAACGTTGAAATGCATATGATGCAGCTTTTAAGTTAAAGGCAGTCAATTTGGCAGTAAACGAAGGAAATAGAACCGCTGCACGTAACCTTGGAATCAACAAGTTAATGGTGAGACGTTGGAGACGCCAACAGGAAGAATTGTCTCAATTTAATTGTGTTGAAATGTTTATAAATAGGAGCTTCCCCAAACAGACATTCCTCTCTGTGCACGAACCATATGGTAATTAAACATAAAAAACCTGCGGCTTATAGTCAGTCTTGTAGTGCGGCATGTACATGTACAAATCATGCAATTTAGCTTCTGCGGCTTATATTCAGGTGCGGCTTATAGTCCGAAAATGGAAGGTTTGCCAGTCTTATAGATTTTCTCCATTTGTGATTATGGTTATCAATGTGGTTCAGTGGATTCCCCAACCATTAAGTGTCAATGACTTTGTTTCCTTGTCTGTTCTGAAAGGTCTCTAGGTTGGGGAATGTGTTGTTTTGGGAATCTTTTAGCCTACTTCGTGTTGTCAGAGGGGTTTTGTTTAGGTGATTTCGTGATTCTAAAGTCCAGGCAGCAATCAGGCCTGATTCAACCAGAGGGGGGTAATCATTTTTTTTGCATCGGACCAGCTCTTTTCCGTTAATACACCAATATATCTTTTTAAATCTTTTGATACTAAGGTTATCTTAATTTTTTTTATTTAAAAACTACATAAAAGAGAAACAGTAGAATGAATCCAAGCAATAGGGAGAACTTACCATCTTTCGGCGTGTCGGCAGGTTTGGACGCTGGTGTGATTTTGCCCGGCGGCGTTCTGTCGTGACAAACCTGATGCAGAAAGTTGATAGATTTGCCAATCAGCAGAACCTAAAGAGACAAATGAAGAAAATGATCAGCTGTGAAGCATCTCCGCTGTTTCCATAGTGCCATGTCCTCGTCATAGAGACCAGTCAGTCCCATCCGTAATGCGTGTTTACCTTACGAGCCTGGTCCATGGTGATGAACGAGGGGATCATTGACTTCCTGAGGGAGTACTTGTCATGCCATAGGCGATCAGTTTTGACATTGGGGTCTGATGCTACAAAGAACTGAAAAAACAAAAACAAAAGCCTTAAAAAGACAGAAACAATTTTTTTGTTGTTTTTTTTTGTTTAACATGTCCAAAAAAGACATATATATATTTTACATTAGCACACATTAAAACATTATCTACCCACCAGAGAGCCCCTTTAAACTATATCCTGCAAAAGCCCCTTTGAAGTTTTTATTACATAATAATTTTGTTATTTGTTTTTGATATAGCAAAACAATATCCTGCACATTGCTAATAGACTGAAAGGAAAACAAAATCTCATTCTGAGCTGGGTTTTTTAATAGCTAAACAAAATTGCAAAGGTGTGGCTTTAATTTTCATTTATCCTGAAACCTCTACTTCTTTTTTTTTTTTAAAACCTTTTATTTGTACTCTTTCACCATAAATGGAGGTGCCATTGATGTCCCAGTTGAGCTGGATGCTGGCCGCTTTCCGTGTCCACAAAATCCATCTTGAATATAACGCTTTGTTAGCTAGGTAAGACCCATTTAACATGGACGTGCTTAACGTCACATCCACAGTTCAGCGTAGGAACTTCTGACCCAAAAGTAAAATTCAGGGTAAAAAGGGTACAAGCTTATGGATTCATTGAATCACCGAGGTGTCAGTCTGCTAAAAACCATGTTTTAGTCATAAAGCATAAAAGAAAAAAAGACAACAGGGCTGCAGGTCTCGATATTTTTTTGATTGATGAATTAATAATCTGAAAGCCAAAGCTTCCTTAAAGACTTTTTACTTAATTAAACCAGGTGGAACTAAAACTTTTCCACTTGAGGAGTTCTGGATAGAGCATATTGACCGATGAATATTTTTCTAAAATACACAATGTTCATATATTTTGTCATAATTTTGATATAATTACTGCTCTAAGTGGGTTTCTCTGTCAGCTAAAGGCATGTTTTACAGTCTCTATACTCCATTTAACGATTAACTGATTTCTAAATTAGTTGACGATTATTTCAGTAATAATTTAATCACAATTAATCCGATTCATTGTTTTAGCCCTAGCCTATTATAACAGGGTTTATACAAGAATGAGTAACTCTTATTTAATGCTTTTTAATGCTCTTATAAATAATTTCAATGCCATCAACAATCACCCATGACTCTCATATAAATACGGCAAAATCTTTTGTCGTCTTTACGATGGACAGGCTGCAGCCATGTCCCAAATTCTTCGTCTTCCAGTCACTTTTATTGAAATTTGCATTTTCCAATTCTCTAGCTTTTTCTCCGCCTCGAGCTTTTTTTCCGAACGTTCGGCTTTACGATCAACCAGAGACAGTTCTGTGCAAAAATATCGCAATATAATTATATCTGACAAAATTGTTTTTATTAATGTTTTTTTTATATATAGTATTTTAAATGCCACGATAATCAGATTGAATGAATTTTAATGCCAATTAAGGCCTTAATTTCAAAAATTATAATTGAATGACTTTTAATGATTTTTAATAACCCGCAGAAATCCTGTATAAAGACATTTATTAGTAAAAACTCAGATAATGTATCTTTAAATAACACATTTAAGGTGATTAACATAATCTGCTCCCCCAAATACTCGCAGACTAAAATCAATCTTATAAGTTTTATGTATACAACTGGAGAAACATTTTGTTTAATTATAGTCCACTGTGATCTGATTAGTTTTTCTTGTTTTTTTGGGCTTTAGTGCTTTCAAAATTGGATATTTACCTTAAAAAGTCATGAAATGTCTAGTGAGCTAATCTACAGGGCGTCAAAATATAAAACCTAGGCTGAAATTTGATTCTCTTAGCACAAGCAAGAGGTTTTTATTTAAATGTGTCATTTTATTGGACTGAAACTGGTTAAGATGCTTGCAAAATAAACCTGAATTTTATTTTTTTTTAACTAAAATGCATTGTTCTGTTTTGAATATCTTCCAAGCCATCCCTGAAGCTCTTTCCATGTGGTGTCGGTGTGAGGCCTCCTGGGTGATTTTACTCCTTGAAAGGTTTAATAATTTAATTTGGGTAGTCTTAAACACAGCACTTAAATCCAGTCCAGTCTAACAGATCATGCTGAACTCATAAATACAGTGTGAGATGGGAGGAGTGGGGGTGAAAAGGCAATGGAAAGTAGAGGAGAGGGATCCATCATGGTGGTCTCCATTAAGCTGCTCTCATCAGTTCTCATTTAAGAGGCAGGTCTATTGCTCTCTTCTTTCTTCCCCCTCCCCATTTCACTAATGGTTTCCTTCATTGGGGTCAAACGTCAGAACATCAGAAGAGAACAATGTCCCAGATATAACGAATCAACTCTTAATGAGTTTTTCTTCCTAAAGATCTCAGGAAGGCCAGCCTTTAGCTGCTTCGTAAAGCATGGCGTTTAGGCAAGCGTTTCATATACTGATCAGATTAGCACTAAACAGGAAATGAATGCACCTCGTGGTAAGTGTCCTCTAACTCGCCATCATATATCCATCTGTAGAGGAAGTTGAGGATGGGGTGAGACACCAGGCTGAGGATGTGCTGGACCAGCGCTCTCATCTGCGGGTCTCCTGTCTTCCCGTAGGCATGAACCGCAGAGGCCAGTTCGCCTCCTTTACGACCTGCAGAGATGCAAAGATCAGGTCAGACTCTGTGCAACAGATGTGTTAACATAAAATTACATGACCATATAAAGTGAAGTAGGAATCTGACCCACCTTGGCAGAAGTCGACGAGGGCAGCCAGCGTTTTCAGTCGCACCTTTGGGTCGTACATCCAGACCAGAAGCCTTCTCAAGGTTAAGCTGCTCTCTGTGCACATGTTCACACCCTGCTCATCCTCCACCTGCAACTAAAGGACGCACAAAATGTAACTAACTGATTTTTCTCAGATTATACCCTTTGAATCTAGAATTATGTTATTCTAATATATATTTTTTTTTTATTGTGTGCCTGTTTGTGGATCAAAAGGTTTCCTTTTTTTTTTACCTATGGTAATAATTTTTGTCAATATCTTTTTTATTTTGGTACATTTGCTAGCCATAGCAACCATATCAAGTTGTCGTTTTCTAACAGAGCAGATTATTTACATCTTAAAAGCTGAACTACTTCTTAAGAAAAAAAAAAAAAAAGGTGGAGAGAATGCAGGGTGGGAGCAAGGAGAAGAGAGAGGAGGAGGAAATTCAAGCCATATCTTTTATCAGTCATTATGGGTAATGTCAGATTTTTAGGAAACAAGTTAGAAGAACTACAAACCCAGCCAGAATATTACAAATGGGGTATTGTGTGTTACTGAAACATGGCTGCAGGATCCTATCCCTGACTTCTGTGTCCTTCCGGCAGGACAGGACTTCTTAACCCGACTCCGCCAGATGGATTTGCTCCGCATATCCATCTGGAAACCTTCGGTTGAAGTAATTTTAGGAAGGGGCGAAAATACTGGTTAGTTGATTGGCCTATGTTGGTGATAGACGGGCCAAATAAACCAATCAG
>NW_015150824.1:16018-45238 GCF_000732505.1 Cyprinodon variegatus
CTTTCCAAAAATGAGAACATTATAGACCACCGTGAGCATCTTCATGGCGTCTTCAGTCAAAGGCTTTAGCTTACTACAACTTTTAATTTGAATTTATGTAAAATAAAAGAAAAAGTCTCCCTATCTTATCAGCCTGTGTTTACATGTATATGTTTACCTGCGAGTGGAGGACAGAGAGGAGCCTGTAGTATTCCTTCAGCTCCTGATGAAGCGACGCACAGAAGCTCTGGAAGGTTTAAAAAAAAAGGAGGGGTTAAAAAAAAAGAACAGACTGAGCATAAAAACGGTAGATATGACAAACACACCTGTCCCACCAATCCAAAGGCCCGGTCGAGGGTTCTGGCGTCGGTGTACTTCCTGACTTTGTTGTGGAGCCAGCCAAGTTCAGCCAGTCTGCTGCTGATGTCTCTGAGGGACTTGCATACCACCACCTTGTGAAGGAAAGCATTCATTACATATATATTACAAACTTGATAATTTCTTTTTTTATTTTATCCAATTCGTACCAAGAAGAAAATACTAGAAAATAGTTTGAATAGTATCCAAGAAGATATTATGCTCTTACAGAAGTGCATCCAAAAACCTAGATATGAAACATCAAAAAAAACAATCTGTACTGTACTGTTTTTTTAAGCCCCAAAGAAATTAGAAAAAAACAAAACAAAAAGCAATTAGCATTTGCAGCTAAAAGAAACTATTACTAGTTTCAGGGAAAATAAATAACTGATGATGGGTATATTTCCCTCTCCCCTTGTTGAAACATTGTGTCAAATGCCTATGAAATAGCTGAACTATTGACTTTAAAGGAAGGGGAACTCTGGGCCAGTGGATGAGCAAAGTTCCTGCTATCATCTTGCAGATTGCAGGTGTCGTTTTTTAGCATAAGGCTTCTGAATGTTAACACATGGCATCTACTGGAATCACTTTCTCACAACATTTCATCTCCATGCTTCTATGAGAAGCAGCTGTATTAGTGGCCTATCTAAGCAAAATCAACAGCAGATTTGTCAGTATTTGAACTTGCCTCCCATTTGCATTCACTTGATTGGACTTCTTAGTTCCCAACAATGTGAAAAACAACAACATACCTCTAGAAAGAAATGTCTTCAGAATGGACTTTTTAGAGGTGCATTACTGTTGTGTTGTCAAAAAGAAATCGGAGTAAAACTCAAATCTGATTATTTGTAGAAAAACTCAACAGTTAGAGTTTCCCAATTTAACAGGAGAACTGGATTGCAACTGGATTCAAAATAGAACTAGAAACTTTGTTTTCCTATTTTTTTCCCTTTGAAGATGTAAATGTTTCTAAAACAAAACACTTTCCTTTCTACAGCACTTAAAGTGATGGCATTCAAAAGTTTATGAAACATCTACACTGAAAAACATGCTTCAGGACACAGACATGTTCTGGCACATCCCTTAAGGCAGGTATCCTTGGAAACTAGAGTGTCCTACCCTGCTTATGTGGTTTTAACCTGCTGTAATGTTAAAGCTATGAAAATAAACAATCAGGAATATACTGATGAAGGTTCTCAGTCATCCAGGTCATAGTTTTTTGAATTTTTTACGGAATCAGGAATATAATACAATTTAAGATACAATAAAATTACAAATTGAGACCTAAAATCCTTTAAAATATGGGATTGTTAAATATGAGCAGCTGTCTTGAAATTACTGCTGTGTCCATCATTCAGCCAATGTACCCAGAATGCCCACTAAGCAGCATCAGCGTGGTTTCCCGGCAAGATAATGGTTTACATTTAATGAGGCATTAAATTTTCAGCAGCTTAACAAATCCTTTTATCTGGGAAGCTTTACAGAGAGGTCATGCAGGAGAAAAAAAAAAAAAACACTCCAAAATATCTCTGACCTCGACTAAATTATTTGAAGCTCCTTTGGGAATGTGTCCTGATGGAGCTTATCGACCAGAAACCTATGTTTAGTCCAAGTGAGAGAAAACAGAGCAACTCCCACCTGAAGCCTTTGCATCAAACAGAATAGAATTCAACTTTGTCATTACAATGTCACAAGTACAGAGTAATAAAATTAACTCTCTGCATTTAATCCATCCCCTTGGGGAGCAGTGGGCTGCCATTGTGCGGCCCCCTAGGGAGCAGTGTGGGGTTAAGGGTCTTGTTCAGGGTCCCAGACTGTGGGCTGTGGGAGTCATGTTTGAACTAAGAACATCTAAATTTCAAGCGCAAAGCCCTAACCAGTAGGCCTCCACTCCCCCAAGGTACATTGATCAGCTGTAGTGCTATAAATGGCAATGATCTTATCCCAACGTCTTTTCACACATTAGTTATCAAGACGCTCGACGATTAGTTCAGGAAATTCCCCTTCAGTGGTTTCTTGAAAAGTTTTCGTACCTTGTTGTCTATTTTGTAGCAGTTATCCTGGGCGTTCATCTTGACGAACTTGCCATCGATTCCCTGGAAGACGAAGAGGATGTCCCGAACCAACGCTGCTTCGCTAACCTCACCTGCAGCGGAAGAAGATGGTTGGTCAAAGGTGGAGTTTAACAAACATTTGGAGGTTATGCCACTTTCTCACATAAATTGATTTTAATTCGACTATAAAGAAGTAAAGACAGGTCTAAACAACTAAAGATGATTCAAATGTCTGAGTAAAGCATGTTTAAATTGATAAAATCATGTTTTTTTATTTATCATAGTCTAAAGTCATTTAGAATCCATAAACTATTTTACTTTTCTTATCCTGCAATAACAAGTGGGCCACGCAGAGACCTTCTGAGCACATGCATGCAAAACAATGCACTACTACTTTTCACTTTCACTATTTTCACAAGAGTGGAAGTGGTGGATTCAACAACTAAATGAGTGACATTAATAAATGTACATGTTAATTAGCAGCCCAATAACTGTTTTCACTTCTTTTTTTTGTCCTTTCACATTACTCACTGGCTGGATCTCCATCTCTGTGAGGACGGACCGCTCTGGTGGTTGGCACTTGTGGACAAAGGGATGGTCTGGTCGTGGGCGGAGCCATGATGGTAGATGGGGAGGAGCTAATGGGTAGAGTCCAGGCTAACCGTGAGCCCAGAGACTGAGTGCCTGCAGCTGCAGATTGGGGGGGTTGACTGCAAAAGACAGAACATGGCACTGGTTTGTACTCGCACTGATCTGGTTGGATTACTTTGTGATCTGGTTCTATATGGTGATGAATTTGTCTCAATATTATTCAATCAAATAACAAAAACGTGTCTTAATCAAAATAATTATGGACGAAATTTTGGAGTTTTAAATGGAATATATATTTTAATGGAATATTTTGGAAAAACCAGGACAAAAACTCACAATGACAAAAAGTTTTTTCAAAGCATAAATTGAAAAAATGTGTTCCAAAAGTTTTGACAAAATGAAAGCAAAATGAAAAAATGCATAATAGCTGTTTTTACGTTAGTAAAAAAAAAAAAGGAAGAACTTTTGATTTTATCTTTGAATTTATAGCTTATCCATCCACTGATGCAGCTCTCCAAAATTGTAGCTTACTGCAGACAGGGGGCCTCCGATTGGTCAGCTCTACCTCCGCTCTACAATATGCATATTTCCTGTTTGGCATCTTACCAGCTTGTTTTGTTTGTATGACCGCAATTGCGGAAAACGACTCGTGAAGATGGACCTCTGTTGTTGGACAAACTTGCCCCTTCCTCACCGCTGAGGCCGTATCTAGACCCACAGCTAGTTTGTGATTGTCCCTCTTACGTCGTGGTGTGGAATAACATAGCATAGCGTAGACCACGCTTCAATATTAAGCATAAATCCAAAATGTCTACATCATACCTGCGACAAGCTCAATGTGACACACTGCTGCGGGATTAAAACCAGCCCTTAAGAGTGTGATTCCTCTGTAGTTGGAACACACCCTCTGGTCCCCTTTTTTAAATAGGTGGACCACCCGGGGAACGGCCCCAGTATATATTTATTTATTCAAACTCACTCTTTTATTCTTGCAAATGATACAAAATGTGTTTACTAGATGTGAATGTTTAGTAAAACCAAATTTTAGAAAACCCCTCTGAATTTTAAAGCAGCTCATGGCAACTTTGTTTATGGCTTTTTTTGGTTTCTTCATTCAATCATAAACGCACTATATCTACAAATGTAACCAAAAAATGTAGTCGACCAACATTACCCCTCCTACATTTTATTACATTTTTTTTTGCAGAAGCAGACTTTATTTTTTCAAGCTTTCTGATTTTATTTAAACCAGAGTTGTTTTTTTTTCAATGTTTAGTTTGAAACATGTCATCCATCTGCATGATTAAACCCATATAACTTACTTTTCTGATTTTTTTTAAATCTTCATACAAAACTAAATTTGGATATAAGGTTTCCTGGCACTAAAAAGGAAATACATTTTATACAGTTTTGGACTTGTGTTCAACACATGGCTTTATACGGGGCGGAGTGAATTCCACGTTTATGCTACATGTCAAAAATATAATAATCGAAAGTGAGCCATCAAGCTCTCATTTTTAGTTGTTTTTTTCAGTTATGTTTACTGCAAAAGACAAACAAAAAATATCATAAATCATATTTATCAGATTTATTTATGATCATTTATTTTGGTTTTGGGTCAATAAACAAAAAAAACAATAATACTACAGTGGTTTTTATCGTTTGGTTTCAAACGAGCTGCCTGAATAAACACTGACCCTGATGAACTGATAAATAAGAGGCAGATGGATGGAAGAGGATGGTCCACTTTGCATCATTAAGCTGTAGCTATATGTTTTGCAATTGAAAGCCTTAATGTCGCCATTCCCCAATTTGAAGGTGAACTCAGAGTTTTTACTGGTCACATTTAAGCTGAAGGACTCCTGCATCATTAATGAGAGCAAATGGAGGTGAAATGGCCTTCTGACGCCTCATAAACCTTTGTTTATAGCAGCTAAGGCTAAAGGGTGAGATTGTGTTCTGGAGCTAATTGGTGCTTGTCGCATCTTGCAAAGGGGACTTTTATAGAAACATCAGATTAACAGCCTTGTCCTACTGAAAGCCTCTAAAGTGGGACTACTAAATCCCAGCTGATGGTGATACAGGTATACTGATAACAGCCAAGTTAGTTTAAACATTTAACTTCCTCCCTTTTTTTGTGTACTCATGGAAATGATTTGTGAAAACTCACCCAGCCAGCAGCGACTGCGGCGTCGGAGTGGGGCCATTTAAGGTGTAGACTCCTAGGCTGGAAATTCCACTGGTCCCAACACTTCCAGACAAAGCAGCGCTCCGTTCTCCATAGCCCAGGGCCAAGCTCTGGGGTCGGGTGCAGTAGAATGGGGTAGAGTGGGCGTCCCTGGGGAGGGCCTGGGCAAAAAGTGCCCCATAGTTTCCAACCTGAGGAGGACAGTTGAAGCTATAAAAATTCATTTCCATCAGATGAGCAAAATCACATCTTAAAGCTGTGTTTCTCCTACCCTGCCGGAAGGTTTGCGGGGGTCTTCAGAGAGGCTGAGCAGCAGATACAGAACTGACCAGCGGTGCTTAAGGATACCCTGAAAACCAGAGGAAAAATGTTTACACAATGGCTTGCAAAAGTTTTTAATATTCACACATTAGAACCACAACCTTTGATTTAAGCCCCATTTACATTGAAACCACTTCATAAAACTGACCAAAGGATCCAACTGCCATAAGAAATCTCCTCAGTATGATTGGATTTGCATCTTAAAAAAACAGATCTGGTTCTTTTCAGGATTTTTTATTAGCAGCAGGGGCAGGGGTGTATTGTTTAGTAAATGCTACACCCCATA
Source organism: Cyprinodon variegatus (assembly GCF_000732505.1). Lineage (NCBI taxonomy): Eukaryota > Metazoa > Chordata > Actinopteri > Cyprinodontiformes > Cyprinodontidae > Cyprinodon > Cyprinodon variegatus. The sequence goes on from NW_015150824.1 coordinate 21,795, forward strand.
TCTTTCTTTCACCAACTTATAATTATATATCTCCGCCCTCTTCAAAGAGATGTTGCGCTGATCCACCCTTGCCAAAATGCACAGGTCCAGCAATGCTGCATTTTGTTTGGTGAAACAAAGTGTTTTTCTTACAAATATATGCAAAAAAGGAGATAAATGTGTTTAAAAACACATTTTCAGTATCCGTTATGCTCAATATAAGTCTGATTATTTGACTAATTTCAGGGTATTTTTAAACATTTCAGCCTAACCAGTGTTTGTTGTGAAATGCCCTGGACAGAGCAGAAAAAAGTGCATAAGGGAAGAAAAAAATAGAACATAGAAACTCTCTGATTATTTTGCAAATCGATTAATCTGTGGATTAATTTTTTGATTAATTTATTAATAATCGGATAGCCAAAGGTTCCCTGAAAGAAGACATTTTATGAAATAAAAAAAATCTAAACAGGTGAAACTCAAACTTTTCCATTTAAAGAGTTCTGGATAGAGTATATTGTAGTTTTTTAAATCTTAAATGCAAAATATAGTTTTTTTTAATTGACAGATGAAAAATATTTTTCTATCTCAAATACACAATGGTCATATATTTTTTCATAATTTTGGTGTAACTACTGCTCTAAGTGGGTTTCTCTGTCAGCTAAAGGAATGTTTTACAGTCTCTCTACTCCGCTAACGATTAACCGATTACTAAATTAGTTGGGAGATTATTTAAATAATTGATTAATCCAATGAATTGTTTCAGCTGTTTAATATAGACCAAAACACACCTTTTTAGTGGTTTCTAAAAAACAAAAAACAAAATAAAAATTCCAATTGAACAAAGGTTTGCAAACTGGTCAGCTTCTGACCTACAAAATAGTACCGGAGTTGAGTCATGACCAAAACTAGTAGTCGAATTTACAAACATTTCTACAAAATCAATAATCTACAGGTTTATTAAAACAACAGACAGCATCAACAACCAAGGGACTTAATTGTTTCCATGTTTAAGTGATGCTTTCATATCTTTAATTTCTTCAACATAAATATTTATCGTTTAGTTTAATTTCTGTAGCGGATCCTGTCAACCTTGCTGGTCAAAGATTCCAACTTTGGGGAATCATCTATATCTTGTTCTAAAACATACATGTTCTACTAATTTAATAAACAAACATCATCTAATGTGTAGGAAATATTTTCCAGCCATAAAATCCAGTAATTATGAGCAACCTTTGGGGGTTTAATGTGACTAAATGAGAATAAGTTAAAGGGAAATTATTGCATTTACAAGGGACTATAAATAAATCCACCAGTTTGAGATGTAGGATCATAGCTTTCTGCAAAAAAAAAAAAAAACACAATAGAAAACACAAACCTGCGTCTGAAGCTTTCTGTGCAGCTCTGAGAAAAGAGCGGCATCTGCTTCTCTCCTCTGCCGCAACACTGCAAAGGGAACAAAAAGCTACAGTTAGCCGGGGAGGGGTCCACAGATAAACCTATCACAACCAGTCATAATGTTTCCCTTATGTTTTTGTTTTCAACTGGAATTTTGTAGATTTAAAGAAACTTTATTTAAACGTATAATTTAACATCCATTAGAAATCAGTAACGTCCATTCATTGCAGTCTTTGAAGTGTGGAGCTATTTCTGTTTTATTATCAGAGCAGAGCCTCGAATCAATGCGTTCCCGTTCACTGTGCCTCATCAGCTACTCTACAAGTCCACTGGGATTAGAGGCTATGGTTCAATATTTGTTTTCCTATAGCTGTTTCAGCACAATCTTAAGGATATAGCATGGATTTATAGTGTGCTATGCTGTCACATCTGATGCCAAGTACCATATGGATGCTATGATTCAGGGCAGTGATGGCCTAGTGGTTAGAGCAGTGCGCTTGTGCTTTGAGAAGGGTGCAAGTACCCATTAATATCCCCACAGCCTGCACTCTGGGTCCCTGAGCAAGACCCTTAACCCCACACTGCTCCCCAGGTGCTGCACAATGGCAGCCTGCTGCTCCCCAAGGGGCTGGGTAAAATGCAGAGGTGAATTTCTCCAATGTGAGATCAATGAAGTTAAATTATTGTTATGATTTGAGGAATGCTAGCGCTTGGCATGCAGCCCACATCATAAATGCATTTTTATTCAATAACGTTCCAAGTGATGAACTTACTTTCCTTCTTGATCTTCTCTGACACCAGGAACTCGTCTCGCTCAATGGTGGGGGCATAGTTGCTGCCAATGACTCGCACAGCATACTGAAACTGATGCGCCACTTCCGCTGTAGAAACACACAACCAGTCACTGAACAGCAGCATTTCACCCCTTCAGAAAAGTTCATTACTTAAAGGTAGATGCTTCAACAATCCTTATTTTGCTTTTTGAGCAAAACAAAGGTGGTCATTCTGGTGTGCTTTGTATCATATTACTGCAAAAACCAACTGTGCTTGAGATGAAGCCCACAAAGGAGGCTGTAAATGTTCCTTCAAGATTTTCTAGAAAAGAGCTGAATATATGCTTCCTTAAACTACACTTTACCGACCAGATCTTAACTCAACCATGATTTAACTGGAGACACATCCTCTAAAAAGTTCAGTATTTGTCTTGTCAATCCTCTATAGGACATTATTAATTCTAAAAACAAAGACCTTTCAGCCTAAGTTATGTTTTCATATAGATTTGTTTAATTATTTAATATTTTTAAGGATTTAGAGTAATCAGAACAGAGTGGATTTGATCCAGAGCTGAGCTTAATTCAATCAAATCATTATTAAAACATAAAAAATATGAAAACAAAAACAACAAATTAAGAACAGAGTAAATGTTTGGGCAGGAATATTTTTTTCCCTCATTCGTTAAATTCAAACAAACGTCACAAAGAGGCTCAAGCAAACTATGGAGGAGCTGCAGAAACCCAATGTCCGAGTCCGACCTTTATGTATTATTCAATCCTGAATAATAGTTGGGCAAAGAAAACCGCTCAAAGTTATGTAGAGACACATGAGACATTGGGAAGAATGTATTCAACTCAGAAAAAATCAAAATGTAAGTTTCTTGTTTAATACAAAAATCACTGTGGACGCAAACCAGACCACACCTTCCTTACAGTGAAACAAGGTGTTGGCAGCATCATGATGTGGGGATGCATTTATTCACCAGGGTCAGGGAGGGTCATCAGAGTAGACGAAAAGAAGGGTGCAAACAACTTTAGAAAAGAGCAAAGTTTCACCTTCCAACTGCATGACAATCAGTTGGAAGTACACAGCCTGAGCTAAGAGGGAAATCCTAACATTACAGCTTTTGCATGCTTTGCAATGGCTCCAAAACTCAGGATTTAAATACCGATCTTCTCTAAACCACTTATAAATGTTCCACCACTTCACAAATATGCACTACTCAAATAAAACTGATGAAAGATTTCAGTTGCAACTTTATTAAATGTAAATATTTCTATGGGTTCTATGCCATGATGACATCTGATGTGGGATATCTGCCTCCCTGCAGGGGCCTGCAGATAGCAGCATGCAAATACATCCAGACTGGGTGCACGTTTTCCTTTAATCTGCCTGATCGCTCTAAATTATTAATAATTGTACTGGTTAATGGATTAACCTTCAAACCATCCCATCAGCATTCAGGGCATTAAATTACACCAACATCTGGGATGCGGGATTGGGAACGAGACCTCTACGTGTCCCTACTAACCAAAATATTATATATTAAAAACATAATTATTAAATTAACGTTTTTATTTAAGAATAGCTAAGTATTACAAGAGTTCCTCTTGGCTGATCTCCGGGAGCTTAAACGGTTTTATGCCGCTACAGCGGAAAGAGTTCAGCGTCGAAAACCTTAAATTATTCATGGTCAGTGACAGGTCGGGCAAAGAAAATCATGCCGAAACTTCCGGTTTATATTGACGAATTGTTTGATGTATTTGTTGTGTGATTATGATACATACAGATAAATATATTGTTTGTTAAAACAAAATTACAATTTTTACAATGGGAGTTTCCTTCTAAAAGCTCCGGTATGATAAGAAGGCGGTCAAGCTAGCGGTAACTGACGTACCTTCGCTTTTCCCTGTGATCCTGCAGCACAGGCTCTGCAACAGAACATTGGGAGATTTCTGGTCCAGACTCGCCATAGTGTCCGTGGATATCGTGTTTATTGCTCCCTAAATAATATAAACGTTAGATGGATGTGAACTAACTGCAGCCTCCCAATTCTAGCAACGCCATTTTGACTAAGAGGGTCATGCTAGCATGGCGCAGAAAGAATGAGACCGGATCCTTTCAAAATAAGAGCACAGACGTCAGATCATAGTACCATAGGTACGGAAGAGGATTAGGGCCACTGAAAAAACAAAGAAAAAACAGAATTCTGATTTCAATCTCAGAATTCTAACTTTTTTCTCAGAATTCTGACTTTAATCTCAGAATTCTGATTTTAATCTCAGAATTTTTAAACCACTGCAGACGTCAGATCATAGTACTATAGCTACGAAAGAGGATTAGGGCCACTGGAAAAAAATAAATAAATAAATTCTGATTTTTTTTCTCAGAATTCTAACTTTTTTCTCAGAATTCTGACTGTAATCTCAGAATTCTGACTTTTGATCCGAACACATTGGTGAAAAATGACGGAATTAGGTGACTTTTTACGTGCCCGAGGGGTCCTCGGTGATGCTATTTCATTAATAGAAGAGCAATGGGTGATTAAAACATGATAGCTAGTTAGGTCTCTAAAACAGACATGGCTACGGCTTGATGCTAACATGTTTGTTAGCTGTCAGTCTCTAAAACAGACATGGCTACGGCTTGATGCTAACATGTTTGTTAGCTGTCAAAATTCAGTCAGAATTCTGAGACTAAAGTCAGAATTCTGAGAAAAAAGTCAGAATTCTCCATTTTTCCCATATTAAACTGAAATAAAATTAAAAAATCAGTTAACTTTGATTATTTTTTCAGTGGCCCTAATCCTCTTGCGTACATAGGGCCCAACATTAACAGGCATAATTGAAAAATTCTGTCCAATAAAATTACAAGAAAACAGAATTAACACTGCATAAAATGCTTCAAGATTTTATTTTTTATAAAATGACAGAATAAATTATTGGAATTGATTCCAAACAAATGCTCAACATTTAAATAAACTGGCTCTACTGCAAGACATATTGAATCAATTAATGATACACTAAAAATTGCACTCAAAATTCTAACTTAAAACGATCTTTAAACAGTTTTCCTCAAACAAATAAAATTAAAACTTAGCAAAATGTCTTGTGTCTTATATCATTTATAGAACCTTTTTTTTTCCAAACATGTCAGAAATGGTTGGAATAAGATCTGCACAAACCGTCCCTGATATTGTTATGAGGGAAGGTTTATGTTTCATTGATTTTATTGTCTGTTTAGTTCAATGACCTTGGTAGGTTTTATTTTGAAGGGAATAACAAGAAGTAGTTGGTGCTTTATTACTAAACTTTACAAGTGATTCATCTGAACCCGCCGAAAGCGTATCGAAGGAACAGAGGACGGACTTTTTAACGAAAATACTTCCCCCTTGAAACAAGGTAGATTTGTCTTTAGTTCCACTATGATCTTGAGCCACAAAAATTTGTTTACAATTTCTAGCTAGTAACAGAATATTGCATGTAAAATATCAAACCACTAATATAATAAATTATTATAAAAAATTAAAGCAACATTAGTTTAATGGGTTTCGAATTAGCAAAAGTAATACTTATTCAAAAGTGTATGAGAATATTTTAAACTAATCTTAATTAGTAGCATTTCACATTCCTTGTAAAATATTTGTGCATGATTGCTTCAATTTTGTGTTGTTAGCATCAAGAGCTTAGTTAATTATTAAACTCCAAATTAAAGAAAGTTGAATGGCTATGGATTGAGTTTGAAGGTTATATAATATGTATGACAAATGCATTAGTACAGCCATTATTGATATAAAGCATATATGGTCTAATATTTCATAAAAAAGGGTATTGTTTCTTTAAATCATGTTTTATTTCATTTGTTTTTTCTTTTAACCAAACATGGAAAATAAATCAATCAATCAGTCACTTTATTTTGGTAAATTGTCCCATTAAACAGAGGAAACAACAAAACAAAACAAACAAACAAAACAACAACAACAACAACAATAAACAAACCCACATTTGCCAAAAAATGAATGTTTTTTAATTGTACAGAATGTTTCAGGAGTAGGGCAACATATTTCCCTGATAAATGCACTTAATGATCCGATTTTTAGTAGTATTAAAGATGGGACCTATGGAGAGAAGATGCAGCTTTTATGTGAAATAATCAGAAACCAAATTATCAACCCAGCTGTGCAGTGAAATAATTGTCCTTGTTTTTGTACTACACTAAATTTCACATCATTAGCAAAATTGTTTATATAATAGTTTAATTAGTGTTATTTAATAGTTTAACAGTGCACATCACCTTGAACTCCCCATCCTCATTGTTAAGCATAGCAGGGGCAGTATCATGCTACGGGGAAGTTTCCAGTTAACAGGGTCAGGAAGGAAAATGATTATCCTCTAAAATCTGGTTTTTGGTCATTAATGATAAGCAAAATTTTCATAAGATATCATTCAGTAAATAAACGAATAAAAAACACAAAGTACACATTGAGTTAATCTTACCTTGATTTTTATGGCAAATAGATTTATAATTTTATTTGAGACTCAGTTTATATAATCTATCTAGATGAAGACAGCTACATTTGCATATTGTACATCTATTAAAAACTGAGCAATCTGTTCTAAGCATCTATTTGTATGCTGATAATTCATGTTTACAGCCAATGAAATCTCAGATATTTGGTTTGTCATAAAATTAGGCTATTACTCAATACCATTTAAAATCAAGAGACCATGAAAAGTGTAGAACAAGCAATCATTTTATAGTTTGTATAAAATGCAGGAAGATTTGTGTGCTGTCGCTCTTACTAGTTTTTTCGCAGCCATAAAAGTCAGGGCAGCCTAGATAATAATAGATCACTTAATGCCTTGATTTCTATGGCCATACAAGCATTATGAGGATGGTGATTTTATTACCAGTAGGACATTTAATGTGCCCACACAGCCAAAAATAATAGCTCTTCATTGATATTTAAATTAAAGTAATCCAGGGATTCCCTGAAGGGCTTTTATTTTCAAATACTGTCTTCAGTCTTTACAACGTTATAAAAATAGGAGTAAAAATTATTTTGCCAGTAGTTTAAGCAGTATATTAGGAGGTATTTGCTTAAAAAAATATAAATTCAATTGTTATATTTAATTTGAAATATTTAATTTCTATATAAAATATACTTTGTGTAATTCACCTATATAAATGACTTTTTCTCTTATATTCTGATTTATAGAGATGCACCTGTAGGTGGACATCCCAACAAATCGATAGGCTGTAATTAACTGAAACAACTAATCAATGACCCGCCGAAAACGATAGAGCGCGCATGCGCCCCAACCCCGGCCAGAGGCACCACCTGGCTCCGCGTGACGTACATGACAGAAAATCTGCTTTGGCCGCTGCGCGAGACTAGAGGATTATCAGTGCACGCGCTCAGGTAGAGGGGAGCGGAGGACAGCTGACTTTCTCTGGGTACAGCTCACTAATAGACGCTCCCCTTTCAGCTTCATCCCAATACTTCACAATCTTCTTCCAGTCTCCAAAGGTGAGAACAGGTCTACTGTGTCGGAAGCGGGATTTTTGGGACCAAGCCCTATTTCTACTTAAAAGAAAACAAGCCTGAGAGAAGAAGACATGGACAGAGAAAGACACATGAAGAGAAAAGCGACTACAGAGAGGAAATAAGCTTCACACGATCACAAGGCGAAGAGTCTGCAGAGGGAATAGGAGCAGGATGGGGATGGATTTCAGCACCCTTCGGACTCTCATCAACCGATATGTAAGTTTTTACGCATTTAATGCAGATTACAAACCCAACCAATAGAAAAACATAAAACTCGGATGGTGTCGGCTTCTGTGGACACACTTTACTCGAGGATTAAGTTTCACTCGTGGGTGAAAACACGCACCGTTTAAGCCTTATTATTCTAAACAAGATAACAACTCTTTGTATCCATCCACAGTTGAAATAAACTTAAAAAAACAACAACTATGCATTAAATCTAAAGTATAATGTAACAATTTTCAAACCGGCTTTGATGTCCTCTGTTTATTCAATCCATAATACCAATTGTCTTAGTCTAGAAACCATTTAAAGAGTTGCAGCTATAATGCACCTTTTTGAGTTTGATTAAAAATCAAATAATACTTTATGCACCCTGCTTTGGTACATGAATGTATGGTAGAGGATTAGGGCCACTGGGGAAAAAAAAGTTAATTTATTTTTAAATATTATTTCTGTTTATCATGGGGGGAAAAAAAGAATTCAGAATTCTGACTTTTTTTTCTCAGAATTCTGACTTTAATCGCAGAATTCTGACTTTAATCTCAGATTTATAACTTTAATCTCAGAATTTTGACTTTTTCCTCAGATTTCTGACTTTTTTCTGCAGATTTCTGACTTTTTTCCTCAGATTTCTGACTTTTTTTCCTCAGATTTCTGACTTTAATCGCAGAATTCTGACTTTAATCACAGAATTCTGACTTTAATCTCAGATTTCTGACTTTAATCTCAGATTTCTGACTTTTTTTCTCAGATTTCTGACTTTAATCTCAGAATTTTAATGTAGATGGGCACCATGAAGGAAGAGATGTGGGAGCACTCAGCTTCACTGACAAAGATTTGAGTTGTTTGGGAGGGCCAGCAACACATGGGTGGAAAATGACGGAATTGGGCGACTTTCTAAGTGCCCGATGGGTCCTCTGTGATGCTATTTCATAAATAGAAGAGAAGAAGGAGATTAAAACAAGAGAGCTAGTTTAGTCCCTAAAGCAGACATGGCTACGGCTTGATGGTAACCTGTCAGAATTCAGTCAGAATTCTGAGATTAAAGTCAGAATTCTGAGATTTAAGTCCAAATTCTGACTTTTTTCTTACATTATACAGAAATAAAATAAAAAAATCAGTTAACTTTTTACTTTTTTTTCTGTGGCCCTAATCCTCTTCCGTACGAATGAAAGTATAATCATGTCGTTTGCTTATTTTTTGTTAGATTTTAAACTACTGCATAAAGGGCAGTTTACTAAAGAGTTGCAAAACAGAAACCCCCGAACAACTAGAATACATCACCCCCACTGTCAAGCACGGTATTGGAAAAATCATGCTGTGGGGATGCTTCAACTTTAAATACATAAAGAGCTATGGCTAATGAGGTATAAAAAAAATTGTCAGTAGTTATGAGAACCTAGACTGAGCAAATCAACACATAATATTAGAATTGTTGATTTATTTTAGGAATTTAATTCAACTTCTGTTAAAGAAAAATAATGGGACAATTTTCTATTTATGTCCCAGAGTTATCAGTGCAAACATTTTTTCAGTGCCCTGGTTCTGTTATTTTCCTCTTGCGTGCCGTACTAGACATGCTTTAGGACAAACTGTTACATTTGCAAGCAAAGGAGGTACTGTGAACGCTATTTTGGTGTTTTAATAACTAAAGGGTGGAGTCATCCAACCAGTTACAGTCTATCATGACAGGACATGCTTGTGCTCCATTATCACTCGGTTGTTTTGGCCCTTTCAGAGTCAAGCAAATCTACAAATGGGAGCAGTCACATGAATTATGTAATCCAGTTGTTTTCTTCCTGCCAGTCAAATCAATGGACAGAGGTGGAGCAGCCAGCCTTCATGGATGCGGGTTACATTAGACTCCAGTGTAATGCGTCTGACAGTAATCCAAAAAGAGCAAGCTCTTTTAAAACGAAGAGCCGTAGAGGTCTCTTACCCCGGCTTCATGCTCACCCGAGGCTTAGACACAGCCTCCCAACTGTTGCAACTAGCTGATTAAATAAAATCCCTGCTGTGTGCAGGCTGAAATGGAGCCAGACACATGCAAAGTGGGGGTAGTGAGTGATAGGATGTGGGATGCTGATTAGCTCTGCCTGTAATTGGTTCTGCCGTGGAGGTTAGGATAAAACAAAACAGATTGCATTGCAGCAAATTTTCAGAATACCTTTCCATTAGTCAGTGATGGGGGTTTTATGAGTCATCCAGTCAATACTGGGAACTGTGGGTAATATGGAGGGCTCTGAGCACTTCTGGAAAATTATACTTTATTTAAAAAGCAATAAGATGTCAATTTACTAAAGAGATCGAAGGGATTTCTAGGGGTTTCTAGGTACTTTAAAATAATTTCTTCCCTGGTAATCCTTTACAAACAAGCAGTTTAAGTTAGCCGTGGGGGAATATGAGATTCTTATTGTATGATAAAGTAAACATAGCGTTCCTCTCAGCTTTTTGTTGAGAGGTTTAGTTATTATATTATCACTTTATTACCAATCTAAAAAAAAAATGTAGCAGATAATCAAATTTCTTTAATTTTACACTTAACGGTAAGAGTTATTCTCATTGCCTCTAGAAAAATACAACACAGTGATTACTATAATCTTTTAGTAATATTCCCTTAGAATAGAGGTTATCATGATGCTATAATTCCAAACTTGATTTTGATACNCAAGCACGGTATTGGAAAAATCATGCTGTGGGGATGCTTCAACTTTAAATACATAAAGAGCTATGGCTAATGAGGTATAAAAAAATTGTAAGTAGTTATGAGAACTTAGACTGAGCAAATCAACACATAATATTAGAATTGTTGATTTATTTTAGGAATTTAATTCAACTTCTGTTAAAGAAAAATAATGGGACAATTTTCTATTTATGTCCCAGAGTTATCAGTGCAAACATTTTTTCAGTGCCCTGGTTCTGTTATTTTCCTCTTGCGTGCCGTACTAGACATGCTTTAGGACAAACTGTTACATTTGCAAGCAAAGGAGGTACTGTGAACGCTATTTTGGTGTTTTAATAACTAAAGGGTGGAGTCATCCAACCAGTTACAGTCTATCATGACAGGACATGCTTGTGCTCCATTATCACTCGGTTGTTTTGGCCCTTTCAGAGTCAAGCAAATCTACAAATGGGAGCAGTCACATGAATTATGTAATCCAGTTGTTTTCTTCCTGCCAGTCAAATCAATGGACAGAGGTGGAGCAGCCAGCCTTCATGGATGCGGGTTACATTAGACTCCAGTGTAATGCGTCTGACAGTAATCCAAAAAGAGCAAGCTCTTCTGAAACGAAGAGCCGTAGAGGTCTCTTACCCCGGCTTCATGCTCACCCGAGGCTTAGACACAGCCTCCCAACTGTTGCAACTAGCTGATTAAATAAAATCCCTGCTGTGTGCAGGCTGAAATGGAGCCAGACACATGCAAAGTGGGGGTAGTGAGTGATAGGATGTGGGATGCTGATTAGCTCTGCCTGTAATTGGTTCTGCCGTGGAGGTTAGGATAAAACAAAACAGATTGCATTGCAGCAAATTTTCAGAATACCTTTCCATTAGTCAGTGATGGGGGTTTTATGAGTCATCCAGTCAATACTGGGAACTGTGGGTAATATGGAGGGCTCTGAGCACTTCTGGAAAATTATACTTTATTTAAAAAGCAATAAGATGTCAATTTACTAAAGAGATCGAAGGGATTTCTAGGGGTTTCTAGGTACTTTAAAATAATTTCTTCCCTGGTAATCCTTTACAAACAAGCAGTTTAAGTTAGCCGTGGGGGAATATGAGATTCTTATTGTATGATAAAGTAAACATAGCGTTCCTCTCAGCTTTTTGTTGAGAGGTTTAGTTATTATATTATCACTTTATTACCAATCTAAAAAAAAAATGTAGCAGATAATCAAATTTCTTTAATTTTACACTTAACGGTAAGAGTTATTCTCATTGCCTCTAGAAAAATACAACACAGTGATTACTATAATCTTTTAGTAATATTCCCTTAGAATAGAGGTTATCATGATGCTATAATTCCAAACTTGATTTTGATACCCTCGATTTTTAATATTATATAACAAAAAAAAGCCAAAATAAGTAAGGGCATAAAAACATATATTAACATGCAATTTTAAAATGAAACATTCTTTCTCAACTGAATCACAGATTCTATTATTTAAGTAATTGTGCAAATACATGCAAAATAAATAACCCAAATATAAAACAAATCAACAGTATTTTTAGGTAGAAATAATTTACATTTAATGTGAAAATAATCTAAAATCTATAAATAGAAAAAATATGCAAGCAACATTTCTTTTTTTTTTTTTTAGCAATGATACCATGCCAAATTGGTATGAACACCTTTTGCAGTATTGATATTTTTGACAACCCACCTTACAGTCAAATAGTCGTCGCTCCAGCGGAATAATAGTACTCTAGTATTTCCTAGACCGGCTTTAAAACAAAGTTATGTTCTAATGGGACATTTTTCAGCAAGTTTTAAATCCTTGTTTAACCTTGGCATTATAAGCTGATTTTAATTGCGTTTTTTCTTTTCAAAGCAGTCTGCATCCCTACATTTTTATGCAGTGAAGTTGAAACTTGTCTGGTGTAGCCAGAGATATCAGGCGTGACTGATCTTCTCCTGCAGTAAAACCAGGATTTCACAATAGTGGAGCAATAAAACGAACTAAATTAGATGTAATAAGAAAATACCTTGTTGAACTTTAGGAGTTAAAACGTAACCTGAGATGCATCTGGTGATCACCAAGCCTGTAATATTACCACTAAAGAGAAAAAAAATCCATGTTTAGAAGCGAGTGAGAGGTTAGTGCTGTCAATCCATATAAGAGTGGAATGGATATTAAATGGGTTGAATACAGAAGAAAATAAGAGAGAATTCAGGCTGTGATGATGTGGATGATCCAAACACACCTGGTTAGTCATTTCTCAGTTATACAGAGCCATCTTCATGTGGTCCTAAAAGCCTCCTCTGATGCTGCCACTTCCGATTAGTTTGATAGCAGAGGACGTTATGTAAGCCAGTAGCTCACTTTAAAATTGTGACTCTCAGAGCTGCAAAGTTTCGTGGTTGTCTCCTGTGTTCAGGCTGGAGGAGACCAGAATGTGTTCACTGTAGCATGTCGAGCCGCTGCACTTCTTCACAAAGCACGAAGCTGCGCTTGTTCCTTCTTCGTGTTAGTTTCTATTTTTTATAAATTAGTCAGAGAGTTTTCAAAGAGCTACATAAGTGCTGGAATTTGCTTTTGTTTTTTTCACTCCAGTTGCAAACGTTGTGAAAATAGTTATCAATAAACTATAACAAATTTAATAATCTTGAAGATTAGGATAATTGCATCTATCTAGGTTTTCTATTATGTTAATTGTGTTATTACCTCCGTTTTGAATTTTATACATGTGCATCCCTATGAATTTGATATGCATCAAGTGTTTAAACTACCATTAAATCAGTTATCGGGGCTTTTGATAGGTGTCACGTCCAAATGGAAACAAAAGATTAACAAATCAACAATAGCATGTCTGCAATGTCTGCAAAGGGAAGCTTGAATTGCTTTAAGATTTCCTGTTAAAGGGCCACTCTTACTTTGAACTTGATCAAACATAAGAGATCAGGACAAGCAGAGGACATGGCTCCCTAGATAATCACCCACTGGTCACTCAAACAGCGTGGGTTGGTTTAGTCCAGGGTCTTAAATTAATTTTAAACGTCACTTTGGTCTGAGAGGAGAACTTTGAAACAGCCTGCTCCATTTTCTCTTCAGCGCAGGTGAGAATCTACTGAGTCACTGGTTAAGCAGTGTGATAACACAAGACATTGGACAGTTTTAGCTGTATCTTTGCCACATTGTAGCTATCATACAAGAAAAACACAAGTTTTTTAAATGAAAAAAAAAAAAGTAATAAGGATTAATTTGCTTATCGTTTAATTCTTTTTTAGATTAATAATCGGATAGCCAAAGATTCTTTAAAGAACACTTTTTATGAAATTAAACCAGGTGAAACTCAAACTTTTCCACTTGGGGGGTTCTAGATAGAGAATACTGACAGCCTTTTTTTTAATGCAAAACTGTTTATATAGTTTTTCACAGTCTTGAACTGCTCTAAGTGGGTTGCCCTGTCAGCTAAAGGCACTCTTTACAGTCTCGACACTCCAGTAAACAATCGGTTACTAAATTAGTTGCCAATTATTTCAATAATTGATTAATCACAATTAATTAGATTAGTTGTTTAAGTCCTAGTTTGGACATAGTTTTCTACCACACTTCTTCCTTCCACTTAACCTTCCATTGATATGCTTGGATCCAGCACTAAAGTTCTTGTTTTTTGGATTACTCCTCTTCATTGAAGCACTAAAATAAATCATTTCTCATAGCTAAGTGAGACCGATCTGGTTCTCCTTATACCTATAGCTGTTTCTACTTTTGCATAAATATACAAAAAATATTCTGTTGTGAAATAAACCCTAACATATTGATTGATTGATTGACTTTATTGATCTCACATCTCTTCTTCTTTCTTCCTTTCTTATAGTTATTTCACAGGGTTTCAAATAGTTATTGCACATTAAACATTGCACAAGTTATTGCCGTTGTAGTGTTGCATTGTAGAGTAGTTGCAACAGACTGAACTGGAGCTGATCAGCTCCAGTTCAGTCTGTTGCAGAAGGTGGAAGGTGTTGTCCATGATGGATGTAAGTTTGGACAGCATCCTCATCTCAGCTGCTTCCACCACTGAGTCCAGAGTGCATCCTTAGGACAGAAACAGTCTTTCTCTCCAGTTTGTTCAGTCTCTTTCTGTCCCGCTCTGCGCTGCCAGGGGCCCAGTAGACAACAGAGTAAAGGAGGGCTGATTCCACCACAGAGTCATAGAAGGTTTTAAGCAGGGGCCTGCTCACTCCAAAGGACCTCAGCCCCCTCAGGAGGTGGATGTGGCTCTGGCCCTTCTTATACAGGACATCGTTGTTATGAGTCCAGTCCAATTTGTTATTGACATGAATATCCAAGTATTCGAAACTCACTACGGCCTTTGGTATTTTGGGTCTTTTGTTTCACGTTATTTTACATTCACTCTGCTTAGTATCAGTTCCTCTAAAAAAATCATAAACTGCTATTTTTAAAAATGCTAGATGTCAAATCATATGAAGCATAACAGGGAAAGGGTGGGCCTGTTAACAAGTTGGAGATAAAGTACACTGTAAAAAAAAATCATTCTGAGGAAAAAGCTGAAGCAAATCCTGATATATATATATATATATATATATATATATATATATATATATATATATATATGGCTAAAAAGATTTTCAGCAGTTTAGTATCCTGGTGAAAATAACAACATTTACGATAAAAATATTTTCTTCTAACTAACAGGTGGAATATCTGTAGACCTGGGAGGATGAAAAATGTTGACTTTTCTTTTGGTTTATAACAGAAATATTATGCCTTTTAACATTTTTTTAAAAGAGAGACCTAATCTCTTAGTAACTTCTGCAATGTTTTAACAAAGTATTGAATTAATCACAGCCTCAAACTTTCTATATAGATTACATGTCTTGTTTTTTTTTTTTTTTTATGTGGAAAAAAAAAAACAACGAAGTTAATTAAAACATGGGAAAAAAAAACCTACATTGATGCCTATTTAATTATCGGCTGTTCCAATAAAATAAATGTCAGCGGTTTTACTAAACTGTTTAAAATAAATTGGATTAGCTGATTAAGTGTTTTAATGTTACAGTTATTTTCCCTTAATCTGATCCCGTGTTGCTGGACTTGTTGGTCTGATTTTTTGCTTTCTTTTTTATGTTCTGTTTTGTGTGATGTGATTATAAAAACTTCAAAACATTAATCAGAAGGCAGACTAACTTAGAAATGTTATTAACAGTTCTTAAAAAAAGCTAAGTTATGATATGTTAATGTTTTAATAACGCTTTATTTGTTTGGATAACAAATTCAATTCCAGTTTTTGCAGTTTGGAGTGTTTATACACTCTTATGTACAGTAGCCTAATTTTTGCTTTTCTCTAACCTCCCTGCTGTCGTTTCTTATCTTATCTGCCTTTTGTATGGCTGTGTGTTTACGTATGACGATTCTGGATCCAACAAAAATGAGTAACAGAAAAATATCTCCGTTAATGCATCAAAATTATTTTCTTTCTGTTATCTGACTTGCACATAAATGCCTTCAAAGTGCTTGCTGTTGCTTGTCGTTGATGGACCAAAGGTAGTCGGAGCCACTAGTTTTAATGTATTTGAGGTATTGAACTTACCTTCTAGCATTTGATCTATTAATCATGACAAGCCCCAAACAAGGAACAATCAGCTAATTTTACAGATCTATTGACTGCTACTTTCTCCCTTTATTTTGCCTTGATGCTGAAGTGTTATAAAATGCAACATTTGACTATAGGGGGAAAGAAATGAAAGGGCTTTGAAGGAGAATTAGTCATCATATTGTTAAATTAACAAAGAATGAGATTTATCGTTAAAAACAAAACTTAGTCGTCATTAGCTGCCTTAGAATTAATCAGACACAACGCCATCTGTCAGGCTGATAAATTGAATCTCTGTTGCACAGCAAAGCAAAAGAAAAGCACAATGCACTTGAGTTCAATAGATATGCCTATTTAGTCTACACACAATTTCAAAGGGCTAATGTGAAACAAGGCGCAATGATGGTGATTTATTTACATCAAAGCTGCAATGATTTTCTGATTAAATCTGGTAAACTGTAGTCGGACATTTATTTCCATCACCGCTCTCAGCTGCAAGTTCACCATTAGCTAAATAAGCAGAGTGATGGCCTTGGTTGTTGCATAAAGAGATCATTGGCAGTGACTCTGCAGGTTGGGTTTGCTGCATGCAGAAGGACAGAAGTTGTCCACCTTTAATATGTTTGTTTAATTCCTTTACAGTTGAACTGAAATCTCAGAATTAAGAGGTACTACAGTTAAGTACACACTTGCCTCTTATTTTTTATTTATTTTTCATTAAAATGAAATAAGCTTAAAGGTATAGTGGAGGATGTTATTTTTCCAGGTGGATCATGAAAATAAGTGGTCCTCCTAATTGTCAATCATTCTGGTGATATGTTTGCATGAGGCCGTCCTTCGTGCTTGTTCCCATTTTCACTTACCGGTGGTGAGTCTGACAAATCTTCTTTTGGAAAGTAAGCTCTTATGAGCGATGCAAACAGCAACTTTTAAACAGAGCGTGCACGAGGAGAAATGGGCTCATGTTTAATAGGTGTTCCCTCTCGGGAGCGGGTACAGGGTTGTGCATAAGCATTTTTTTTTAAGTGCAAAATTTCGCTAAAATCCTCCACTGCACCTTTAAGTTTGAGCATGTGAGCCATCCCATTGTCAAAAGCTCACACTCAGGATTAGTTAGATCACCATGAAGATATCAAGAATGCAATGGAGAAAATATGATGTAACAATACCAGGGCATCCCAGAGTGTCGGTCCTTTATGTTTAGGTTAGGAGGTTATAGGTTACATGAAATGTGGAAAAAAAACTACTGAAAGAAATTATCTCTGTCTCACTTCTTTACATACAAGCAGGAATGTGTTTATGTAAACCTTCCAGATGAGTTAATGAACTCAAACAGGAACAGGAAGTATTTTCCCAACTTGCTTACTGCCTTCCACCAGTGGATTAAAGGGTTACTGGTGTGCGGTATGTCTTCATCCAATTAATCCAGCTTCTAGCTCTTCTTTCAAGCCCACTGCTGCTGTTCTTTCTCTTTTATAAATGTTTCTCATATACAGTAATTAAACGGATAAGGAAAGGTGAGGCACTGCCCACTGGTTCATGCAGAAGAAATAATAGCTAGTTGTTAAATTGTTGACCAAAAAGTAGTTGTTACTGGATGCTAGAAAGCAGGGAGGTGGAAAAGGATGGTATTTAGGTGACGCAAAGTGCAGAGGATCGCATGAGTTCCTTGGCACTGTCTTGTTGTCAATAATTTATGGGCAGCCTGGTGCGCAGTGCACATGGATGTTTGAGCAGCCTCTCATTGAGTCGTATACAATGGCACAGCTCTGTGTAGGATTCAGGAAACACCAGGGTTTGCTTTAGGGGATTCCACAGATGTACAAGTTTATTGTTCATGTACCTCTGTTGTCGTAAACCCGGGGACTTTATTTGTGTTTAATTAGCCACTAACGAGAGTCATAAACATCACAAAGTTGTTAATAAAGAAGATCAAATTATTAAAAGATTATATGTGAAAGTTGCCAAGAGTTCCTGGAAAGCATTTCTTCAGTTTTATGTAGGGGTTGTTGCATTTCTGTTTTATTTAAATTCAACATATGGTTTAAGAAAATCTGTTAAAATGAAACTTTACTCTATGGTAAAGTTGCTGCTCACCAAAACAAAACAGCCAAACATGTGCCAAAGCCGCTGCAACTCTTCAGAAGAGGATTACGAAACAAGATAGACTTAAGATCCTGATAGCTTTGCCACCGCAGGACGTCTGTTATTCTGAAGGACAGCCATGTATCTGAGACCTTTTTAAAGTGGCTTTTAAAGCGTGCTCATGTATGCCAGCATCAGCATGTTTCCTCTCAGCCTCATGCTAATCATTAAACACCTGCTTATCCATTCTGTCTGCAATCCACAAAGTGCAGCAGCGTTTAGCCTCTTTGCCTAAAGGATTTATAGACTCTCCCTAAGCCATTTGGTCCTGGATTGTTTCACTGCTTGACTGGTTGCTGCTTGCTTCTTACATAAGTCCATAAAAAAAAAAAAAAAAAGGACTTGTTCCGTCTCTAGAATTAAATGTATTAATATCACTAATTTATATATCTCAATAAAGAGAGATTCAACGAATTGCTGCTGACTCTAGGGACAACAACAATTACTTTTCAGCTACTTTAAAATATGTATGATTTATTTTGTACAAGCTTTAAAAAGATTTTGCTTTTAAGGTGTCTTCCTTTCCAGTTTAGATGTGTAATTAAGTTGCACACCCATTCTGAACTTTCTATGAAGGGTTTTCTTGTATAAAGTTGACATTTTGGGTCATTTTTTTCACAGCGTTTGCAAATTTTATTCTGATTCATATCACTAAACACATCCAGTTTACTAACAGTAAATGAGACTGTTACGTTTTCTTAAATTTGTGCATTTTTATAGAATAACTTAATGTGGATGATAGAAGTCCTATATGTCATTATAATGTTTCTTAGTTTACGTTTCCATGTTTAAAATGTTAAGAGCCTTTTAATTCTGCAGGATGTTCATGCAGTTCAAGCCGAATAAATCCTAATACAGAGTTGCAACAGTTAAACAGTTTAGCTCCTCATTGTACCTGATGAACAGTGTAATCCCTGCTAATGGCTTGTATCAGAGTCTGTAACAGTAACAGTATGTTACAGCCCACTGGACAAAAAGACAGATGATGGATCGCCCTGAGTTAATGGCGCATAGAGGCCTCTATCTAAAGAGGGAGAGACCGATGGAATAGAATAGATGGAGAGAGAGTGGGGTGTTTTTGAACTTGGTTCATCTTTATAACATTGATGCTGGTTTCCAGTGAATGTGCTGATGGGTGCAGGTATACCTTAATGTTCTCTGTCTGAGGGAATGATGGTCGCTAGACTCTGCTGGAACAGAGCATCCTCAAAGGAGGATGATACAGCAGACATTAACCTCTTCTGTCTATTTCTCGAATGTGGCATTAGCAAATAAACATTAGAGAAATATTAACCCTAATATTTAGGTGTTTTCTCGCCAAAGCCCTGCCTGGAAACTCCAAATGAACTGG
This sequence comes from Cyprinodon variegatus, assembly GCF_000732505.1. Lineage (NCBI taxonomy): Eukaryota > Metazoa > Chordata > Actinopteri > Cyprinodontiformes > Cyprinodontidae > Cyprinodon > Cyprinodon variegatus. The sequence goes on from NW_015150824.1 coordinate 41,486, forward strand.
CAATGTTTGTAATGTGAAACATACAGGACATGAATAGGCAGCACTTAAGTGGATTCCCCTAAACATTGATTATTCCGTAATATTATCGATGCACTTTGGCAGCCGCCGGGATATACAGATGGCTGGGATTCTCTCTAACTCCTCTGTTTGGCTTTCAGTCTGGCAAAAAAACTGCAGCAAACAAGGAGAAATTGCAATAAACTAGATATCAAATTACCTAGTTCTGTCTATCTGAACCAGTTGTTGGTGCTTAGCCTCATAATCTTTCAAATAAATTTTATTAGTCTGGAACTTTTCAAGACATGGATCACAGAGCAGAATAGAATAGAATAGAAAATCCCTTTATTGTCACACAATGGGGAAATTTTGGTGTTAAAGCAGCAAAAAAATCATAGTAGAAGTGGTCAGACAATGTTAAAAAAAAAGTATTGTACTGTATAATACTTTGTATCAAGAGAATAAAAATCAATAACAGCAAATTCATAAAATAAAAAAAATACATATAAATGGTTAAGCAAGCTTGATTATGAAAAAATAATCTGAAGATTTCATCATTTATTTCATGCAGCAAATTTTATTACACATTTAGCGAGGAAGGGAAATGCTGTATATTTAATAATGAGAGATTAGTGATTTTATTTCTAATTAAATGCACTTATGTATGCTTACTAATGATGTAATTAATTGTTAAAAAAGCACAATAAAGCTAAACAAACTACTAAATCTAAAGAGAAAAGTAGGATACTTTCTGATTTTGAAATGGATGGTTTTAATATTACATTGCTGTAAAAATGTCCACAGGTGTAGATTATTTTTTATTCTCCAGATACACTGTACTTGTATTGTAAAAACACTGTACAGTAAAGTATTTTATTTGTTTATTTTCCTAACTCTTGTTACTTATTTTGTTTTAATATACTTTTTTAAGTCCACGTTTGTGTGACCACTTTGGTTATAATCTTTTGCCGCTGCTGTAACACCAAAATATCCCCGTTGTGGGACAATAAATGGATTTTCTATTCTATTCTATTATATTCTATTATATTCTATTCTATTATATTTCGTTCTATTCTGTTATAATATAAGTTAGGCAGATTAAATGCGATTGGAAAGCTCAAAAGGCTTAGTTCTGAAACAGGTTGGCTTCTTGGTGACTCAGTATCTGAATTTTAAACTCATTAGAAGCTAATCACCCAATCAGAAGTAGACTCTGTATAGAGTTACCTTATCCTGGATTAGGAAATAATGTAAGAGACACTTCTGACATATTTTAGGATGGATCTACATGCCTTTAATGATCTTTAAATGTTATCCAAGAAGGATTAGAGCTGTCATTGATAAAACAAGAATCCAGCAGGGTTTCATACAATCTTTTCTTCACTAAAACATAAAATGTGAAGAGTTGCATGAAGCTCTTTAAAATATCCACAGAAAAGGCTTTGCAAGAAGAGGTAAACAATAACAGCTGTCTGCTCTCAAACAGGGAAAAGTATGACGTAAGTAATGGAACCAAATTCACATAAATATTCATCTCTTAGTCCTGCATTACTCAAAGGCCCAGATGACAGGATAAATCGTTTATAGTTGCCATGTGTAGCATTTTAGCATTAATAAATTATCACCACATCAATATTTGAGCGTGACTTCCACAAACGGAAGAGACCATCACTAAATTTTATAACCCAGTGATTGTTTCTTTGCTGTGTTTGCCATTCAAGTGCCTAAACTCATTTTCAGGACAAAAGGGAGGCAGAATCGACAAACAAGTGCATGTTATACATTTAAATAGCACAATTGTATTGTCATTTTCAAATAGTCCACTTTCATAATTGAGTTGTTTTATATGATGCTTATTTTTGCAAATTAAACTCCTTTTAGCTCATGCTTTAAGTTGACATATTGATTATTTGAGGGTAAATGGCAACAGCTTCTTAAAAGAGCTGACCGCTGCTTGTGAGGCATGTGATGCACTCCGATGACTGGACTTCTTCCATATTTTAGCATCGTTTAGCATGTACTTCCTCAGTTTTTTTTTTTTTTGTTGTTGTTCTGTAGAAAACCTCATAAGTTAGCTTTGGAACTTTACACTTTTATTTAGAAGAGTATTTTAAGTATGAAGTTTTATTGAAACTGCGTTTTTAAATATGCTGTCCAATATGGAACAGTTTACCAATTTGTTTACTGCATTGACATATCTTAAGGTCATTCAGGCTGCAAAAAGGGAGAGAGAGCAACACTTTTAGCTGATAACAGGAAGGCTTAATGTAGTATGTTAAGAGGTGTAACAGCTCTTTTGTTTAATTCTCTTGAGCTATAAAAACCAGTCTGGTATATAAAATGGACAGATGCTAAATGTGGAAATGCTAGCTGACACTTTGAAATACAGTGTTTGGGCACAGTTGAAAATAAATATTTTTTTGGTTATATGAGTCGATCTTTAGAAATGAATCTGCAACACAGCTATAAAGTACTTGCCCTCCCCAATTTAAGCTGTAACTTTCTGGAATCAACCCCCACAAGGATCCCTCCTCCACATCAGCTGACCAATCCCATGAGAGCCACATTAGGCTATTAAGTCCTCCCTCAACCTTTTATCCTGTGGTTTTCTCTTTCCCACAGAGATCAGATTTTCACATCAACTTGTATTTATTAATTTATTTAAGAATAGCACTGTCTTTTCTGTCTGCGTTTAAAGGGCCACATAAAAAAATCAAAATCTAAAAAAGGTTTAAGCCTGACAGAAAGAAAGAAAAAGAAAGTGAGAATAAAATATATGGCAATAAGACCCCTGGACAGGCTTCCCTTTAGAGAGTAAACAGACTGTTAATCTCATGTCCTCTGAACAAACTTACTGCTTTAATTTTCTCTTCCCCCTCATCTCTCTCCGTCTAACGCAGAGGGATGTTCATGGATCTTTCTCTGTGACATAAAAGGACAATAGGATTCATGGGGACATCTGGCGATGTTGCAAAAGGAACTGTGAATAAACTAGACCAGAGCAGAAGAAAATGCCATGCCTTGAACTTCATGCATCTTGCCTCTTAGGTCTCCTTTATCAGTCCAGCTCCAAGATGTGCCCATATCCTGTGTATTTTTAAAGACACAATGGCTGTCCTGATTAGATGACCTCCGTACACACAGTGACATCCACCATGTGAAGGAAGGCCTTCTACTCTGTCTAATCTGGCTAACAAACTTAACAATGTACATGATATATAAAGAATAAACCTAACAGGTCCCAACAGTATTTTTGGTAATTTCAGGTGAGCAAATTGAAAAGGTAGAAAATATGATAGTAGTGCCAATCAAACAGATAACCCATGGATTTGTCCCTTGTAATTAATTGCACTAATTTAGGCTACAGCTTAATATTTACCTACTTAAATTGTATAACGGGTTTACTTTTATTATAGCAAATTTAAGAACACAAAATGAAAATCAGTGACTCATAGCTATGAGTTGATATATTTAACTAAATACTTTGATGCATCTTTGATCTTTCACCTACTTTGACTACTTGTCGCCGGATTATTTTAAAACATACTTTGCACATCCTAGATCTGGTCAAATTTGGGTTAAATTAATTATTAATGCTGTATTTTATTTAGATATAGACCGTAACAGTTTTGTTAAGCTGATAACTTTTTCCCTCAAAAAGTCAATGACTTATAACAAACCTGGAAAAAAGAGACAGGCATGCAAAATTTGGGAAATCATGACGTAAATAGTCTAATATTTACCCCCCCCCCCCAA
>NW_015150824.1:47014-60475 GCF_000732505.1 Cyprinodon variegatus
GCCAGCAGCACTTTATAGGTCTGCTGCATTTAGAGTGACCTACGATGACGGCAGAAAGAAAGTTGTGGATAAAAGTGCAACAGTGTGCAAGCATTGTGCAACACGTTTTGTTTATGCTAACAGCAACATGACCAACATGTCATGCTAACCCCGAAATCCCTCAGCTCTCCGCCCCGCTGCGCTCAAGACCGGCTGCTCAAAGCAAAGCCTACAGCCTCTGCTGTGGCTCCCGTCCGCTCCGCTCTGAGTTCCTTGAAGATCATAAAGAGCATGCGCCAGATGATTCAATTCAAAGCAGCAAAACATACGGAAATGATCCATGGTTTCCGCGAATCATTAAAAATAATTACAATTCATTAATTTTTTGGGATTTTTTTTCATTAATTTCATTTAAAAAAAATTTTCATTAATTTTTATAATTTTTATTAATTTTTTTATTTTTCGGTGTAACAATAAACATGTACCAAACCGAAAACCATGACCGCGAACCGAACCGAACCGTGGATTTTGTTATACGGTTTTGTTTTAACTATGAATTTTGTAGCACTTTGAGATTTTTTTTAAATGTAAAGTGCAATACAAATAAAATGTATTATTATTATTATTATTAACCGTTCCACCCCTAGTCCACATATGACAACTTTTTTTAATTTTATTTTTTTTATAGCAGGATTACAATACAGGGTATTTGCATGGGTATTTATATAGATGGATATTTATATGAAGGCCAATCTACTTTTTGTTTTTTTTTTAAAACGGAAATATGAATGCAATGTTTTTTTGATATCTTTTTTTTGTTTGCAACAACTTACATGTTTGTCTCCTGGGTTTTAATAGTTTTAATGTTTTTGAAATGCTCTCCCGTCCAAAGTTCATTGAAGCGGGACGCAACTGTTGAAAAAGTGTTTACTTTTATTCACATTCATAGATGTGCGCTCTAGCTTTTACTCTGAGAGTCAGAGGGTTAATACAGTGTGATTTAGAAACTCCCATACCTCTTCGGTTTTGAAAATTGCAGTTTTTAAATTGTGATTATATTCCAAATGTAATTAATTGTCTAGCCTCATTTGTAATTGCTTACAAGCGTTTTAGTGTGAGTAGATAAAGAGAAGATAATTATCTACCTAAGATTTAGCAGCCTACTTTATTTTTTTCAGACTCCTTACCAAAACAGCTCCGTCATGATGCCACAAAGACCAATTTCTGTCTAATTTTCTCTTTGCTGTGTTTAACTTACCAGTTATGGCCTTTCCTGGCATAGCTGAGCTGTTAAAACTAGAAGAAAAACTGCCTAGCAAAATCAAGTGTGGCTTAAAGTGTAATGCACTGGGTCGATATGGTCTTAAGACCAAAACAAGTTCCTGATACTTCCCATGATTGAAGGCATTGATGTTGTTTAATCCCTTCTTTGTTTAGTCAGGCATCACAGCTACAGGATCGAGCATTGAATGACTTCCAGTAATCTGTTCAAGCACTTCAGCACAACCTGTCCAGTATGGGTTAATGGGTAGAAATGGATTATAGTAAATCCTGCACATGATGTGCTGTTGATCCATGTCTGTGTCTTAGATTCACGAGAGTTCACGCAAAACTGTGGTGGACACTCAAATGCAGTTACATTTCATCCCACGGTACATTTGCGTTTTTAGTCATACCTTTATGCATTTAATCTTTTATTAAATACATTTGTAATTCAGAATTTCTTCAATTTTGGCCATGGCCACCCCTGCCCCCCCACCCCCATTTAGCATGCCTGATTCTGGTATATATTTGCTCATCTAGTGACCGAGTCCACTACTTTTTCATCCACTGGACAAAATGGTGTACCAAAACATGGAATACATTACCTGGAGAACTGAAGGGAGAGTCAAACTGGGTCCTTTTTAAACATAAACTTAAAGACTTTTTATTGAGAGGTCAGACATGTGAACATTAATAATCTAATAATAATCTAACTGACCTGATCTTGTATCTGTGATGTTTTAGTGTAAAATGTGCTCTGGTGCTTTGTGTACACACACACTGTGTTGTGTAAAAAACCAAACGGGAACAGGCAACAAGAATTCGCTTTAGCTAAAATGTTGTAGTGTGTGACATGATTCATGAAACATACTTGTCCCTATCAAATAAACGAATAAATAAAATAAATCGTGATTAGGGCAGAAGTTAAGACACAGAAATTGTCTTCCAGAAAGCGCCCTTTTCAATATGAAGGGGGTGTTGGGCGTGAGCTCTCTGTACACACATCTGTCTATCAGTGTGTGAGGAGCAGACAGCAGAGGAACAAAGGTACAGAGGGGAGACTTGCCAAAATATAAAATGAAAGCACGCGACTGAAATGCATGTGGTCCAAACAATTACTCCCATTGTGACGAATGCTACTCTGGCATTAACTACACTAGTGGTGAGTGTTAAGTTTGGACCCTGGGTGAGACACTGGAGAGCAGCCTCGTGCACTCACACTTAAGGACACCCCAGATTGAATAGGTAGCCCAACATCTATGTTTTTAGATAAATGACAGGAATTCGGAGTACCTGGAGAGAATCCATGCATGGATGGGGAAACCCGGGCCCTTATTTATGAAATGCAACAACTGCAGCCCTTCAGATTGAAGTGTTTCATGAAAAGTCATCATATTTTAATTAATATTTGGGATCTTTCCCTAGCTCTATTTTCTTTTCACACCTGTGCTGCTGTGGCTTGTTTCTTCACCCTGTATAATTTTACGTGTCATACTCATACAGTGATCGTGTCCTACTCTTTCATCACACAAGCCCATGGGACTCATTGACCTCCTGAGGTCATTTCATTTGTTACCTGCTATCTAACGGTTAGATGTTCAGGAAGCGTAAAGACTTTGGAATAAAAATATGATATAAAAGAGGCTATGAAGTTGTTGAGATCCAACTGCAGGGAGTATTATGTATAATGTTTGTCTTAGAAAGGTCATTGTGCCCAAATGTTTACAGCATCTATAAAGTTTAATTGCTGGATCTTTACATGACATGAATGCAAACTTTGCCCTCCCACTTTTTCCCCAGAAGATAGACAGACCCAATTGTTGAAACTCCTCTCCCTGGGACCTTCTATTAACTAACAGGTTTTTTCATCACATCATAAGATTTTACTTCATGTGATCCTTGAGTGACTGTTTTCTTGTGGCAAATTCCTTCATGGTGACGTAATCCAATCTAAATGCTTGTTTGCTTCTGCTCTGGTCTGATGTTATTGGTTAAGTGAGGTTTTCATCTACAGAGACAAATAAAAAAAGACCTGTATCACTGGGACTGTTGGCTTATGACCAAATCTTTTCCTCTGTAATTACTATTCTTATAGGATTTACTGCATTTATAATTGGTTAGAGTTTATCTTGATAATTTTTTTCTATAATTGACTTGTAACCAACACCCTTAAGTGTACATGTAAATGATTGTTTGCAACTTATTTTCCACGATAAGGGTTAGCACAGAGAGCATTGCCCTCATTTATTGGAGAAAATGTGCATAAACTACAAGAAGTTGACAAATGGATGCTACAGAAGAAACTTATGGGTGAGGTTTCCCCAGATCTGATCAGAGACTTGCAGATAAAACTACATTATTGTTGTGGAAACTGAAAGTACAGCCAGTTGTCGATAAAACTTATGCACCCAAGATGAGCTGTTAGTAGTCATCTGTCATCTTTAAGAAAACAAACGTCCAACAAATAGAAGCACAACAGGATTGTAGTTTACTGCTCGTCTTATAAGTGCCTTAGAAGATCTGTACTGTAGTTTCATTTTAGATTAATGGGTTAGCTGTGAATACAGGTGCATCTTAATAAATGCTAGTTTATTTATGTGAGTGAATTAACTTAATAGAGGGATCTCATTTATTACAGATCACTGTTTATTTCAGTTGAAATGATTCTTGCTTATATCAAACAGAACAGAAAATTCTGCTTCTTATACATGATTTCAATATATATTACTTGGGTCAAATGGTTCAGTGTTCCTCCACAGGCTTCTCCTAACATTTTGCTGGAGTCTTAGTCCATTCCTCCTGACAAAACCGGTGTAACTGGGTCAGGTTTGCTTGCTGACACGCACCTTTTCAGCTCTGCACACAACTTCTCTACCTCACTGCAATCAGGCCTCATTCATCACCAATCCAATTTTCTCGCCCTTAAGACTCTGTTTCTAATTTTGCTGCATGCCGAAGGTCTATATCCATTTGGAAGACATGTAGGTTTTTCTTTTTTAATTGTACTTTCCTGGTTGATGTCATGAAGTCCTAGTTTGGTATTTTTCACATAATATTTTTCCCATAAATGCCAAGGGTTTTGTGAAGTGCACCAGTCGCTCATAAGAACTACTTTACATAATGTAGATGCTTTACTTAATGGTCGGTGTTCTCAGGCTTTCAAGATTTTCTTTTTCCTTCCTAATTAACAATGATCATAATATCTAAACGCTTTACTTTTTTGTTCATCAAATTATAGGAAATGTCTGTAAAAAGACAGGGTCTCTGAGTGCCAGCTAATGAACATGGAAACATCTGGGATTTTGGGATTTATCCAAGGATGAACCAGACTTGTTGTGGTCCTTTAATCTCTTCCTAATTGCCTTAAATGCTGTTACCTATAATTAATAGAATTGATTTGCTAAATTCTTGAGTAAGGCCTGCATATATTGCATAAATGAACCAATCCTGCTTTAAAGGGCTGCCTAGAGAAAGGCTGCAATAGCGTCAAGATGTTCTCACCAGTGCTTAATGGTTAGATCACAGCAGGTGATCTAACAATAAACTCCTCTCAGAGTGATTCCTACTATTTGAGCATTAGGTTGAGCCGTTTTGGGTCCCACATGAGCAGTAGTGGCACTCCCTTCAGGGAAAGCAAGTATGACCCAGAGGTTCATTCCTGTGATACACAAAGAATGGCTCTACTTGTCGAAAGGAAACCCACAACAATTGCTCTTCTGTTCAGTTCTAAGAGGCAAAGCCATGCGTCTGTTTGCTGTCTGGCTCTCGTCTTGCATTATTTAGTGCAATATTAGAGCTTAATCAATCTCCATTGAGTTTTTCATTTCTTTTTTTGGTGAATGTTTGTGCTTCTCTTCTTCTCTACTACTGATGATAGATTTTTGTAATAGATTTGTCTGTGCAGCTCAGAGATACATATTTCTTAAGCAACACTTCAAGCCACATTTTGAGTTGTACACACACTGGGAAGGCTTTAGTAGCATGCTCTGATATTTTATGTTGTGAAAAAACCTACTGGGTGATTTGATACAAAAAATCAAAACAAAGCTGCACCAAATGGGTCAGAATCACAGCAGAAGGGAAAATATAAAACTGTTCTGACCCACATTGATAACGGAAGCAGGTGAATGTCTATTTCAGTTCAAGTCATCTCGTGATGGAAATTCTCCAGAGAATTTTCTGTCTAGCAGTTTACTCTTAGATGATCCTGCATTTTCATCCTTTATTTTTTATAGCGTGATTCTGTAAAACCTCCTATGTCAAAACAAAGCTACGTTTTAGTACCTTGATTTGTTTTTGTGAAAACATTCAAATTAGACCAACAACTAGAGCTTAAATGAAAACATCATATTAGTCCTTTGCCTTCAATATTTATTAATTGCTTAGAGTTATTTATATAAAAAAAAAACAACCTTGATTGTGATGTAGTGTGCTTTAAATGCATTGAACAACATTACATTTGATAAACTGCTCCAATAGTCTTAAAACCATTGTAAAGAATGGATGCTTTAACTTTCCTTCAAGCCATTTTCATCTCTTAAAAAAGAACCACAAGATTTGTAAATAATTCTCATTGTTAGGATTTTATGTTGAATTACCACAAAACCCACACTTATTAACAAGAGTTAGTAATCAGAAGATTAATAATGCAGCCTTATTATGAATCTACTTAACTTTGTTTTCCCAAAGATAGAATATACTGACTTCATGGTATTATTAGCTTCTACTACTACAGATGAAGGGTACGCGTTAGTTGATAAATGTTAAGATAATTACGAATCCAACTCAAATCAAGTGTAACTTTTATATGTAATGTATTAATCTTGGGGGGAAGAACGAGGGTTAATGTGTTTAAAGTCTCAAAACCATCTGAAACTGTCAGCTTTCAGCACCCAAACACGCGCAAATGGAAAGACAATTGAGTGTTTTATTGTGGTCTAAAACAGGCTATTCTCTTGGCAATGGAACTGATTCTTCTATAAGGTCTCTCAAAAGGAAGTTGTTGTTGTTTTTAGATGGAAAGTCCCTATGAGATTGGAATACTGTTTGTCCTGGAACAAGTCATTGGATGTGTAGTTGGTTCCACTCTAGTTTAGAAACAGGAATGGGCAAGAAAAAACTCTTAGATTAAGTTATAGATGGATGTGTTCTAAGGGGAATCTGTTCTGACTTATTAAAGCAATTAAGGCTTCAAGTGGATTCTCTAAACATCTGCTTCAGAGTTGAAGCCTCAGGGGGAAGGAGTTAATTACAGCAGTTATTAGTTATCCAATCAGATATTAGTTTGCTTTCTTTAGCCTGAAAAAAACAAGACGTGTGAGCAATTTATCAATGTAAACATCATAAACTGAGGCTGTTTAATTGATGTTTCTAAAGCGTATATTGTTAAATAAAAAAGTTAAACCAGATAAAAAAAAATAAAGAACAAATCCTTAAGATTATAACCAGTTTATTTTAAAACTTAAAGGTATAGCGGAGGTTTTTGGCCAATTTTTGAAAAGACCCATCCTCTCCACAAAAAACAAAGCAAAAACAAATGTACATGCATAACTATGTACCCATTCCTGACAGGGAATGTATTTTTAATGCGTGCAAGAGCATGCACAAGCCCATTTCCCCTAGTGCACGCTCTGTTTAAAAGTTGCTGTTTGCATCGCTCATACAAGCTTACTTTTCAAAGGACGATTTGCAATTTTTGCACTATGTCAGACTATATATATATATATATATATAGAAAAAATGGTAGTTGGACATTTGTCCTTTTTTTAAAAACGACTTTCCCTACTTTATTAGTTGCTTGTGCAGGCTTGTAAGGACTTGCAGGTGCAGATTTTTGACAGATGTTGTGTTTCTCACTCACAGACAGCTATGCACAAGCAGCAAAAATCCTGAACTCTACAGAGTGATTTATGCCTCTCCTCATGTGTTTTTGGCATTTGAGTGTGTGATCTTTTGTCTTTCTGCTCTTGCCAGTGATTGGATTTTTCTCACAGATGCCACACAACATGTTTTGTACCGCAGCCAGGAATTAGTTTCACTTAAGCCGTTGGATGCAATGAGGTCACCTGCTTACTTGGAACCATTCGCAGGAACACTTAACTAAGTTAGATGTACTTTTGCAGCAGATACAAGTCTTAGTTTATCCTTTATCAGCCAGTTTTGGATATAAGAATGTAGGTGTAATTAAAACTTTCAGCTTTGAAGTGCTCTTGTTTTGATTTCTTGGTATATTTGCTGCAAAAAAACAAAAAAAAAACAATGCCTGTACTTGTTCAGTACTTTATCAAGAACTCCAAAGGGCTTCACACTAACACAAAATTGCGTTTTGCCATAAATGCTAATATAATGTCAAATATGAGTAAACTGGGTATAAAAGTAAGAATATTCATATTGACAGATGAAAATGATTTTTTTTTCTTAAATGTGAGATGTATGTATATATATATATATATATATATATATATATATATATATATATATATATACATTCTTTTACAGTCTTTATACAATTAATCGATTACTAAATTAGTTGATGATTATTTTAATCACGATTAATTTGGGTAATTGTTTTAGCTCTACATAATAGTCAATTTTATTTTTTTAAATGTCTAAAATACCTAAAGAAAAGGTCATGAATTAAGTCTTGAAATCTTGATTTTCCTCCAAGCCCATAGCTTTTTTTTATTCTGTTTAAAGGTTTAATTTTGGCTATTCTAAGGTGGACGATTCAGATTTATTAATATGGTGTTTGGCCTGTCCTGTTGGCCGGGCTGAGGCTGGGCGAGACAGATGGGGAGCACAGCTGCTTTCTAATCTGTGACTGAAGCAACACAAAAACACACACAAACCGGCTGCCACACACAGGCCGATGTCGCAGTTTCTCAGGTAAAAGCAACGATACAACCAACTATTTGTTTTCCTAAATCATTGTCATTTGCTGTTAGATTAGACATCCGGTTGTGTTTTCTCCCATCACTGTTGCAAAGTAGCGTTTCACACATAGCAAACTATGGCATGCAAGTGTTTTGTTCAAAAATCCAAATTAGAACCTCTGTGCATAAATTAGATGGGTGTTTGTGGGCTGTAGAGTCCAAAGCTGGCAGCCATCTTTTAGTTTTTGTTGAGACTCATTTCCAGCCCTGTCTGTTTCAGTGGGAGATAAAACTCTTTAATCATCAGTAAAACACAACAATGCAGCCGTGTGAAACCTCAAACATGGGTTTGTGTTGTTTCCCCTTTTTTTTTTTTTTTTTTTTTTTTGTTGCTCTTCATGGTGTCCTTCAAATGTTATCTGGACTTGGCAGGCATCACGCAGATTTAGCTCTGACACTGACCCAGTGTCAGTTTTACGAATGGATTTCTGGGGCTATTGCTTGTAAAGCGCAATGGTCAAAACGATAAGATCTTCCAATATATTTAAATAATATAATGAGATAGAAAACTAATCAGAGCAATTCTAGATAAAATTTCTTGTTTGTGTCTTTTATTTTGGAATAATTAAATATAAAATATAACTACTTAGGCTACAGTTATTTTTATTCCCACTGGATCTGTAACATGATGTAATTCTCACATTGTGCCAAGTGTTTCGCTGATTAGCTAATCAATCCCTCGTGATTTCTCTTCCCCCATAAGAAAATGCTTCAGAGAGGTTTAAAAAAAGAAAATGAGCCATAATCTGTCAGAAATTCCTGTCTAGTTTAAAGAGGACTAATCAGCCTGTTAGATCTGGGTAGAATAGATGTTTTGTTTGCTTTATATCCTACTAATGTTTAACTATTTATTCAGATCCTGTAAGCTTATGCAATAAATGCTTGAACTATGTTGTGGAGCTTTTATTCATTGTAGTGTTAAAAGCAAACTGTTTGGGACCTTGTTTTCATTTTAATGTTGGTTTTATGCTCTGTTTGAATTACAGCCAGGATTAGTACAGAGGCCTAAGATGTAAAAATCCTACAAATAAAACCTTCCTTTTAAGTGTAATTAGGGTTATTAAAGTATCGTTGTTCTTCTCTTAGTTGAACTGTGTATTTCTTTATTTGCTTATTGAATACATAGACAGCAGTTATAAATTAATAGACTGCTAATAGATTTACTCTTAAGTAAATTTCTAACTTGTTTCATTTTAAGTTATCCTCAACCTTGAGATGTACATAGGAATCTCTTTTACTTTTTTCTATATGGAGATCAAACATTTTTTATATTTATGATTTTTATACATTTCAGTTCAATTAATTTCCACCTCATAAAGTCAATCTATTTTGATCTTTTTTTATTTTACACCTTCATATTTTTGAGTCATTTTATTTTGATCTTAATGAGACGAAATGAAACAGCTTCTCATATTGTAAATTTTATTATGTAAGGGAAAAAAGTTTCCAAATCAATCTGGGCCCATGTATAATTTTGTACATTGCTCAATCATAAAGAACCTAATCAGCCATATTTTACTAGTTTTGGACTTAGACTTGGACTCAACTTCATTTACTGTAAGTTTTGTTAGCCAAACATATGTTAAATACTGTCTTGACTTGGGGAATTAGGAAAGCCTTGATATGGAACCTGTCTGACAACAGGAAGTAGGAATAATGGTCTTAAAAGTAACAATAAATTAATAACAAGTAACAAGTAGTTAACAAGAAATGAGATGCTAAGACTCCGACATCCATCAGTCCTGAAAACAACTTTGAGCCATTTGAAGTTATCGAAAGCCACACTTGCCTCAGTTATAGTCAGAATGTATTGACACCAGTAAGAAAGAAACAGTTTTCAAGGCCAAAACCAGGGGAAAAAAAAACTTCCAAGCTTTTTGTTAAATATCACATCCACTGCAAAACTGGAAAATTTTTGGAGTTTGTCTTCTTAAATGTAAAGTAAAAAAGGAGAGAACATCAACAGTCAAACAAAGTGGTGGTATTTGCGATGGTCTGTTGCAACTTTAGGACCTGGCCGGCTCACAGTCATACAACACCCTGACCAGAAAGTTTTCTTTGTGGTTTAATTAACTCAAAAAAATCTGTAAATTTCATTAACATTTGACGGTAAAGAGTAATTTCCACTTTTAGTAAAGGTTTCATCGGCTGTTGTTGCCTCTGAAGGTGACACCAGTAATTGGAGAACAGAGTGATTATTTAAAAGCTGCCTTTATTTTGCTTTACATATAAAATCAGCTTTATCTAAAATGTGTACTTGTCAAAAAAAATAAAAAATTCAAGAGGACAAATACATTTTAATTTAATTTCATTTTCCATATACTAATTCTGTAAAAATATCAAAGGGTCCTCGGTGTAAATCCTTCTCTCTGTGTTGAGAAAATGATCTGCAGCTTTTCTTGTTGTGTTCATTTCTTATTCTTGTACATGACTTGGTTTCACTCATTTGGAGTTCCTGTTAATGAGTGGGTGGGTGGATTTGGGGTGGGGGGTTGGTAAAGTGGCCCTTTTTCAGGAAACTGTGTGTGCAGTGTGAGCGAGTGGGTGGGTCCAGCTGTTCCTGTTTACTATGTGTTCCTGATCAGTGCAGGGCTTCATTTTTCAGCCTGTTTCCAGGTCTACAGGGAAATGCTTTCAGAACTTGCTTATTCACACATTGAAAATGGGGTAGTGAAAATCTCAGTCTTGCAATGGATAATTCAGCTATGATGCCTTTTGTTATATTTTTTTATATTTCTAGCTATTTACATGAATTACATAACAAGTCTTGCACATAATGCTTGAAAAATCAAATTTGATTGGCAACCTAATACGAATGTTATGGGTTATTTAATACATGAATATTTTGTATTTTTCTGCAATCCGTGTTTAAGGGACACTTTTTGTGTTTCAGGGTAAAATTAAAACTTTCTAAACTGTTAGCCATTAGTTCGATTTAGCATTTAATCTCAGATAAACGACCTGATTATACACAAAAATGTGTGGATCTTGACTTGTTGATCACATGTGAATTTGCTAATACTGATATTCTTTTGGCGCCATACCTCTGATGATCCTTTTTAAGGATTTCATGAGGGCAATGGAGTGAAGCTAAAATGTGAGAAATATGACTCCTTTGAATGTAATAAGTGGCAATTTCTCTAGCTAATGTTCCCTTTGATTAGACATCCCACCCAGAAGAGTGCAGTTCTAGGAACAGCAAAGATGCTGCGCAGAACCCTCAACCTCCCAGGCCTCTGGTAGAGGACCCTAACCATAGATAGATAGATAGATAGATAGATAGATAGATAGATAGATAGATAGATAGATAGATAGATAGATAGATAGATAGATAGATAGACACACACATCACTTGCAGGTGTAACTACAGAGGAAACTTTTCTGTTCCTGTATGACTCATCTCATACATGTTTGATGCAGTAGGGATTAGCCTCTGAGAGCTGCTCCCTGAAGGGTTGCTTCGCTCTCCTTTAGTGACTGTAAAAGAAAAAGAAAGAAGATGTAGATGCAGAATGAGACAGACAGAATCAAAGCCCCAGTGCTCTCCCCATCTTTCTCTTCCTACCGCAGATGTTTCCCTTCCAACTATAAATACACTCCTGGAACCTGCCACGTCCTGAAATACAAAACGCAGCTAAAAGTTATTATCGGGCTCCAGAATTGCTTAAAGTCTCAGGTTACACCTGAAGACTTAAGAGCCAAGCCGGCATGATTTTATGAGCCCTGCTCTTATTTTGTAACGATGCTATTTTATTTGATTAAATGCAGACAGGCTTTCATGTAAAAAGCTTAAATCCGGATAAAAGCGGAACGTAATCGATGTAGAGATTGGCAGGCTTAGAGGCAGCCCAGGTTGTGGACTGGAGAGAAAAGAGCGAGGTGAGAAAACCAATAAAGCTGCATAACTGGCTAAACTGACAGTAGCAATAAATGGCAAATAAAAAAGAAAAGAAAAGTTTTTTACCAATTTTAAGTGCAAGTAATGTCCCAATTCAGTAAATCAATGAAAACTAAACACAGCCACCAGTTTGGATTTTTAGCAAACTGTATGTTTAATACCGTAAAACAATGGAGCCACACATATATTGGTTCCCTTTCTCTTTTGAAATTTATTTTAAAATACTTACCTGAAACTAAGCAGATGGAGCAGAGGCAGGTGGAAGAGAAGAAGGAACTGCAGCTCTGCGGGGGCGACTTCATTTGGCAAGCTGTATGGTTTCATGTCGTCTTTGGCTGAAAGGAAGATATCTGTCTAAGACTGGACAGGATATTGTTTTTAAATCTGTTTATTGTACAGCTGAGGATTTACAGGAATAAAATGTAATGAGTTTTGCCGGTACAGTTTATAAAATTAGTTCATGTTGGGACAGTATGCAGCCTTTTGTTTTGCTTGTCGACATATTCTAGCCTACTTCATGTTGTAAGATTATTGCTTTGATTACAAATCTAGTGGTAAACAGAACCGAGTGTGGCTAAACTAAAAATTGGTAATCAAAATGTATTTCCTCTATTAATGTTTCCTGCTTCTGTAATAAGGTCATTTTTTCTATTTTTCTTATCAAATTCTTTTTAGAATTTCTAGCCTCTCAGGTAATGCTGCAAAAAAAAAAACTGAAATATAAGAACAAATATATCAAAATAGATTAATTAGCTCTTAATTTGAACAAGTAGATGAAATTGTGGAATGAGTACTTTTGCCCTTAAAATATTTATACTACAAATTGGTAAACTGTTTTTAACTGTTAAATCTAGACAGTTTACTTATTTCAATAAAAATGGACTTGGATTTAGTTTTCTTTTTGTTTTGTTTTTTGTTTTTTTGCAATGTGCTGTTGTATAATTTTAGTAAGGTGATCTGAAACAGGAAGTGCTAAAATGAAATCCTTCTGCATCCTCTAGTGTGAAATAGTCGGTCACAGGACCTGCTTCCTGTTTAGGAATAGAGTGCGCAGATTGTTAGCGGGATGCGCGTTCACTGGTGTGTGCGTTTCAGAGATGAACTGACAGCAAGCGAGAGTGTAAAGTGGGCCATGCAGCCTCTTGACACTCAATCTCATTCAGTGGTCACAGATTACTGTCACCTCTTATTATCTCATGTGATTGTCTTTCCATGTGTTTGTCGTCAGGCTGTTTAGTGAGGAATTAGAAATCTCAGAGTTTACTGGTGGTGATAGCTGAAGGTGATGACTTAAATAAAAGTATTATTAGAAAAAAGACAGGAAGGATCAGAGTCCTTTATCAACAACTCATATTAAGATCATCCTGGAGAGAAATATCAGCTGTGTCC
>NW_015150824.1:61077-91286 GCF_000732505.1 Cyprinodon variegatus
TGAACTATAAAGTGCCTTGAGATGACATGTTGTGAATTGGCGCTATATAATTAAATTAAATTGAAACAAATTGAATTGAAGATAAACATGAGTCTTTGTGGAGCCTTTTTTGTTTGGGAAGAGCAACCAGTCCACATCATCACATATCCACACTTTACAGCAGAGAGGAATTTCTTTTCTACACGTTGATTTTAATGATATAAACATAATTACCTGGAAATAACAATGGTCATCATTAAACATCACCACATTGCGGCTGGAATCTCATTGGTTATGGTTTCATTTATTTTGATTGGTCTGTTCTGTTTTAGACCGGATAGTATTAGCAGTACCATAATGACTTACGCTCCGTTTAAGCCAATCTAGCTGGCATTGCTAAGGGCTCCTGTACAGCCTGTACACTTTGTTAATGCATTTTAACCCCTTTTCTAGCTGTAGAGTAGGGCTAAAGAAATAATTGGATTAGATCTGATTAATCAACGATTGAAATAATAACCAGACTCTGATCATGCCATTAGCTAGAAGAGCAACCCACTCAGAGCACTAATTATGTCATTATAGTAGAAAATACACAAACAATTTGCATTTAGGATGAAAAACCTTTTAGTCCAATAATCTGTCTAGAACTCCTCTAAGCGCATAGTTTAATCTTCACTAGGTTGAAATTATGTATTTAATGGGGGCACCTGTTGCTATTGAATATTTGTTTATCAATAAAAGATAAATGGCATATTAATTAGTTGGCAAAATAATAAATATAGATATAGGTTTGGAAAATTTCTATTTTTTTCATTAACATTTCCTGATTTACAAAGTTTAACACAAATATAAACTAGAAAAAGAGGGTGCAGACCTCCGCCAGACAGCAAAGTTTGCCCCAGATTGTGATTTACACCTGTAGCTTAAACTCACATATGATCTGAATCATGACCAAATGTTCTGCTCTCACCTAAAAATGTAATCAAAATCTGTACATTACTTTTCCTGTTATCTTTTACACAGACAGACAGACACACAAACTCTCCTAAAAATATAACCTCCTTGGCGAAGGTAATAACCTAATTCACAAGAAAGCTGATGTAACATTGTAACAACCTCCTGGTTCCCAAACGGAATTGGTGACCTATTTTATCTATTGCATTTGCAACAGGGACATCTCTAATGATATATTTGTATTTCTACTTGATCAAATCTTTATTCAACGGAAATTATGCAACTTAAAATTAGAAAATGAAAGCTTTTTGTGGGATATTTGAAGATGGAGGTCAAGAAGTCACAATGGAATAGGAAATTCCAGAGAATAAAGTCACTGTTTTTTTGTTGTGAAATTATTTTTAGATGGTATCTAAAGGTACGAGAAATGAAAGAAGTAGAAATTTCCCATAATCTACTTGTGTTTGTTTCATTCATTCCTTAACATCAAATCAATGCGAGTCATTTTCATGCAAAAGAAAAAATTCAATCTAACTGAATTCCAATCCTCATGTCTTGCCTCTCTGTGGATATGTCTGCATGAGGGAAGTGTGTGATCACATTTCCTGCCGCATACCAGTCTGAGTCACATGCACATCCTTGTAACCGTGGCAACAAAAACTCGCATTCATTGAGAAACAACTCTAACTCATAGGAGCCCTCTGTGTCTATGAATCACAATGACAGTGATTTAAACTGGAGAGATAACAACACGGCTGACAGCCGTATTTTATGTTAAAGTTTAACTTTGGGGTTCGTCTTTGTTCTTGCTATTGCAGTGTGCTGGTGAGGAGAACTGTGTAGACACCAGGACAGTTTACATTGGACATAAGCAGCCTCCTCCAGGAACCGAGGCCTTCATACAGCAAAGGTTTCCAGACAACAGAATAGTCTCTTCCAAGGTGGGTGTGGGGGAGTGATTCTGGGCAACAGCACCATTAGACAGAACACAGCTTTCTCACTAAGCTGAAACATCTGTTTCTTTAGTCGTTTATTCCCCCCTTTGTCTCTGCAAAGAGACGCTGTCATCTGTGACTCATGAAAATATGAAGCCATGCTTCCTATGCGGCCTTGACCTTAATATCATTCAATCATGTTTCTTTATAGCTGTATTTCTTTCTTTTGTTTTTTGCAACCTACAAAACAGTTCTCCTGCTGCGTCCCATGTTACAGTAGACATGCAAGGCTAATATTGTGTCTCTTCTGTTTCCAGTACACTTTTTGGAACTTCATCCCCAAGAACATGTTTGAGCAATTCAGAAGAGTGGCCAACTTCTACTTTCTCATCATTTTTCTAGTTCAGGTAACATGAATTTAACCTTAATGTGAACTAAAGTTTCCAGCAATGCTGCAAAAAAAGAAGTGGCAAAACAAATGACTAAATATTATAGTTGATAGCTACAGTTTTTACTCCTCCCGGCCAGTAAGTTGCGCATTTTCATATTTGCGCATTTGCCGGCTGTTTGAAAGCTAGTTGCCAGGTCTACTAATTTAACTTACCAGTTCAAAACAAAAGCTGAAAAACTCTGTGTGCTGTTTAAGGTGTTTTTGTCAAGGGGATCTTCATGGCTAAAGTCAATGAATCCATGAATACATAAAGACAAACTGCAGGTTTGCTTTCCTACCTAAAGCCAACCATGTTTAGCAGTGACTAGATGTTAGGGGTTTAAACTAGACTGTTACTTAGGAAAAAAATGCTTGTGAACATTTTTTGCGCATTTCTTGTAAAGTGTACTGGACCGAATTACATTTTTTGCTCAATGTGCTTGAGTTGCAAAAATCTCATGTTTAAGGGAAAACTGAATCTTTTGTGCTGATGCCGAATAAAACCGCATGGAAGAACCTACCTTTTAAGTATCGCACATTAAAATTAGGTTATTTACATTTGTTATGATACGAGCTACTTGGTTTTAATCAACACAGAGATTAAAATGGTTTTAATCTGCTGTGAACATGTCTGGCCTTTCCCATTTACCTTCACTGCAAGAATGTAGTTATAGGGCATTTTTTTTATAGCAACTTAAGTGAGTTTTTTAATCTAAACTGTGTCGTTCTGCCATTTTATAGGTCACCTTATTTTAATTTTAATTAGTATTTTCTAAGCATATGATTGTATCCGTTTTGAAACTGTGCTTTATTTAAGCCCTTAGCATCTCGATCATTATTTTTTTATTTATTGCAACAGATTGAAATTCTCCCAAAATAAATACTGGATATAAACAACAGTTGGATTATGCTATAGGAGAGGTGAAAGAAGCATTTATGTTTAATTCTAAGTAACACAAGTAAATGTCTATTTTTTAATAATGTTCATTGCTGTATTAAAATGTTTTTTGTAATTGGTTTTGATTTTGCAATCTTTGTGGGTGGGTCAACAGTTGATCATCGACACGCCCACAAGTCCAATCACCAGCGGTCTGCCGCTCTTCTTCGTCATCATAGTGACGGCCATTAAACAGGTGAGACCTAACCCATGTGCTTCACATGTCTGCATCCGGGATGCCGCCACACTTCCAACAGCTCTGCCTTTCTGGTTCCCATGCAGGGCTATGAGGACTGGTTGAGACATAAAGCAGACAACTCTGTCAACAAATGTCCTGTCCACGTGGTGGAGCATGGGAAAGTGGTCCGCAAACAGAGTCGCAAGCTAAGGGTGGGTAACCGTTCATCAATCTGGTCGCATTTAGCAGTAAAACAGGGCCAGAAATGCTAGATGTCTATGAGCAAAGAGTTTCATCTCCTCTGTCCACTGCAGGTTGGAGACGTGGTGTTCGTGGAAGAAGACGAGGTCTTCCCGTGCGATCTCATACTGCTTTCCTCGTCTCGGGACGATGGGACGTGTTATGTTACAACAGCTAGCCTGGATGGAGAGAGCAGCCACAAAGTGTGTTTTTAAGAGTTATTTCATATTTTCTGTTTCTGACTGCATACAGTACCTTGCAGATGAATTCATACCCATTAAAACCTTTTCTTATGTTATGATTTTCTTATGTTACAATCACAGCCATGGAGGGATTTTATTTAGATTTGATTTGATGGACCAACACAAAGTGCTGTTTAATTGTTTAATCAAAGGAAAGTGGTAGAAAGTTTTCATATTTTTAAAATTAAAACACTTGAATAACGTGGTGTGTTTTTATATTGAACTCCTTTGATGAATTCTAAAATTGTAAAACATGGTGGTGGCAGCATTTTAAAGGAACTTTTTCAGAGTTTACAGGTAGATGGATGGAGCTAGACACACAGAAGGACCATAGGAAAATCTGTTAGAGGCTGTAAGGACTTAAGAATGAGTTTAATGAGTGGCCTAGTCAAAGTCCAGAGGAAAAGCCTCCTGAAAATCATGAAAAAACTTAACTTGATACTCATAGATGCTCTCCATTTAATCTAAATTGGCTGTTTGTAATAAAAAGAAAAAGATTAATAATGTTCTTTTGGTTAGAAATATGATTATTGTTATTTAAAATGGTTATGCGGTGAGTTTGCAAAAGCAAAATGGCAATAAAAGAAGAAATCATTTCTCTGAACATGGGTAGTCGTTAAATGTTCTTTAAGAATAATAAATTTAATGATATTTTGTAAAGAAATATAAATTACATTAGTAGTGAAACATATTTGAACAATTGACATAAATAAAAATAGAAAATATTTGAATTATTATTAAGATTATTAAGCAGAAAAAAGGAAATTAAATAATTAAAACTAATATGAACACATTTTAATGCAGCTACTGAAAATTCCTGTACTTTATTTAGTTTAGACTTTAGGCTCCAGTTGGTTTTGGATTTGATGGTTGTTTGAATTTAAAATAGTTATTATTGTAATCTACCTTTTTTGTTTAAAGTACATTCCTACTATGAAAAAATACCTAATATCGCTTAATAGTTCTCAATAATGAGCCACTTTGTGTTGCTCTGACTCATAATATGCTAAATATGCGCATTGCTAATATGTGACAAAATGTGGAACCCTGTAACTACTGAAAGACAAAAGCATAGAAACAGTTTTTTTTTGTTTACTTTGTGTCTCCCTAATCTTAGTCTGTTATTTCCTGCAGACATACCATGCAGTGCAAGACACCAAAGCCTACAAAACGGAGGAGGAGGTCAACTGCATCCATGCAACTATAGACTGTGAACAGCCGCAGCCAGACCTGTACAAGTTAGTAGAACAGATCCACAGCTTTGACTGAAGCTTAACATCAGAAACATTTCTGATCTCTCTTCTTTCTGTGCTCTTCTTCATCCAAAACAGATTTAGGGGCAACATCAACATTTACATGGGAAGTGAGCCTGTGTCCAGGTATTCTGAACATAACCCTTATGAATGTCTCTGGGAAAGATCCGTGAGGATTAATTTAGACTTAAATACCAGCATCACATTCTGAAAAAAAACTTTCAAGTTTAATCTTCAGTGAAATTTTATTTGATGTTCAGTTTAAGGAGCTCAACACCTCTGAATTAATACTTTGTTGAAGCACCTTTTGATCCAGCTGATGTCTGTCAGTGTTTTCTCATTCTGCCTGGCAAATGTTTTCCAAATAATCAGAGGTTTCAAAAGTATTAATGTGTATTACTGAAGTAGAAGTATAAATCCTACTGTTTAAAAATACTTTTTAGAAGTTAGAGTATCAAATTAAGCTTTATACTCAAGCTAAAGTGTTAAAAATACAATTTTTAAAACTACTTAAAGTATAAAAGTGATAATCATTTCTGAAAAAATGTTAAGCACAGTTGCTTTACTGCATTACCCTAGTATAGGAACTTTTTTTTGTTCAGTTCTGGATGATAACTTCCTTATACTGTAATTAATTTTCTTAGTTATATAACTAATGGCAACAGTGTTAGATTTAACTTTGCATCATCTTGAAAAAACATTTATTTTGGTATGTGGGGAAGAACAAGTTGGTGCAGCACCGAGTCCAACCACAAAGAAATTAATTGTCTGGATAAAACATATTATTTTGATGTTTTTTTATTTTTTTTAAATACCAACAGGCCATAACGAAAATGAGCTCAAATCAAGCAAAACTAACGAGTCTATTTTTAAAATGTAAGGAGTAAAAAGTAGTGATAATTGCAAAAAAAAAAATGTAAGGTAGAAATAAAAAGTTGTCTAAAAATAATTACTCCAGGAAAGTATAGATAGCCAAAACTTCTATTTGAGTAAGGTTACAAAGTATTTGTAATTTGTAACTTGACACCTCTGCAGCTAATGCATTATAAAATTGTACTGTTCCTCTCCTGAGGTCATTCTTGTTTTGATTTGGAGGATATGCTTCCACTTATTGAGATGCTAGAAAGAAAAATTATAATTTTCATCATCTTTCTACCAGATAAATTTAGTTTATTTTAAGGACTGACAATTATTTAGACTGACTGTAAATCCTCCAACTGAGTTCTGTCACAATCAGAGCTTGCTTTTTAAAAAAAGTTGTTGAAAAGTTTTTAAATTGAATCAAAAGGTGCCTCAATCAATATTCATCAAAGGGTGTTATTACTTGTGCAACCAGTTTGGAAAGTTTTTATTTTTTTCTAACACTTGATTATAGCTGGTTATTAAAATTGAAAGTGAAACATATTTGTTTAAACCGTCTATTTACTATTATTGTAGCCTGTTTTTGTAGCAGGGCTTTGTGAACAACTGCAGTTACTGCAACATAAATAATGTGTATATTAATGCATTTTCTTTTTTAATAGAGTTGTTGTTTGGAAAAACATCACTGTTTTTGCATGCATCTGTACTTTTTGCTACATCTTGAGTATAATTGTGTGGTTTTGTAATAAAACCTAATTATTATGTGCATTCTGAAGAAGTGAATATCTCTAATTACCGTAAGTGTTTGCCCTCTGTAGGTCTTTAGCTTCTCAGAACTTGCTGCTTCGTGGAGCAACACTGAAAAACACTCAATATATTTATGGTAATAAACACAAAGTACATTAATTATTTTAAAGGCTGATAATGAGGGTGTTTTAAACTACTTTCGTGTTACATCAAGGTGTTGCTATCTACACTGGCATGGAAACCAAGATGGCTCTCAACTACCAGTCCAAGTCCCAGAAGCGATCTGCGGTGGAAAAGTAAGCTCCCCGATCTCACATTTTTAATCTAAGAAGCAATGACTTTTAACTGAAAGCGTTCTCTGTTAGGGAATCTTTTGCTTACGCTGGATTAGATAATTGTCACTTTTTTAATGCCTGTCATTCCATCCATATAATCACATCTCAAACTGTCATTTATTCACTGTCTGCTGGTTTGTGCGTCTCTTTGGCTCGCTGCAGTGATTCAATCTATTTTCTTCCATCTGGCGCTGATAGACTCTTCTGTCCAGATGGCTTGTGCAAATGACTGACTGTAGGTGGATTTCATTAAGAGTTTGTTACTGTGCGATGGATTACTTTAATAGCATTTGTCTTCCTTTCATCAAAATGAACTATTTTTTTGTGCCAGTGCTATAAAGATGCTGCTTTTTTCAAGCTTAGGGACTCAGAAAACATAGCAAGACTAGAGTATTAGGTATATGAAACTGCAGATCAAAGAGTTATCCTATTTTATAGTGTGAAGAAATGTAGAGCTAATATATCCAGAATGTGGCTGCTTAACAGAGCTATAAAAATAGATTTTTTTTTGCACAATTCGTCCTAAAATAAAACATGTAGCTGGGAATTATTACCGGTAATGAATGCACATAACTTTACAAAACAGTGCAGATGGGAAAGTGCATTTATTATTTTAACGATTTAATTAAGCTGCTTTATTTTCAGGGTGAAATAGATTTAATATGATCATTAAAGGATAATAAAAAAGGAAGAAGGAAAAAGTATGAAGATAATTATTCCAAGTAAAACTTCAGTTGTGAAAAATAATTGTCCCTTAAATCTAATAACTGGTTGGGCTACCTTTGCAGTAACAACTGGCAATGATTGCATGGTTTATGAGGCAATGGTTGTTTTATATCTCTGGGGGAACTACGAACAAACTTTTGGTATTATTTATCAATCAGAATTGTTCACTACATTTGTGGACCGAACATCAATGTGACTTTTATCCTACTTTGCTGTCAATGAAGGCTTTCTAGATAGAAACGCTGTTACCTAAGAGGACGACCAGATTGAATTGGTAAAAAACTGTTAACCGTTTTTCTGATTCAATCTGAAGGGGAAAAAAATCATGATTTTTGGATCAAACGACTCAAAACAAATTGGTTGTTCGAGTTTTTGATTTTTTTTAATGATACAATGTTTAGTTTATGCTAATAGCTGATCGTTTGCTTGTAGTTTTTACTATCAGTTCCATAATTAGTCTTTTTATTCCACCTATTTTATGCAAATTAGGTTTTTCTGTTTGACCTCCACTCTGAGCTCTTTAGCTCCTCTTACTCTTTGCTGCTGCATCCTTTCTGTCTTGCTATGCCATGTTCTACTGGTTATTTTTTCTATGCCAACATGGCAAAAATACTTTCATTAGCAAGAGAAGATGGATGGATGGAAAAGGAGTTTACAATCTAGACAAATTTAGTTTCTTATCTTTTATTTGCTTTCTTTGGTTTTCAGCATAATTTGTTTGGTTTTTTTCAAGCCTACTTCATGTTTTTGTTGTACCTTTATGCAGTAAGAAGTTAAGTGATCTCTTCATTCTGTTACTTAGAGGGGTAATCAGGCCATGGAAACTTTCCCCAGAGCAGTGAATGTCTCACCAGCTGCTCCTTGTCTCCACCTGCAGGTCAATGAATGCCTACCTGGTGGTTTACCTGTGCATCCTCATCAGCAAAGCCATCATCAACACGGCGATGAAGTACGTGTGGCAGGCCGACCCCAACAGAGACGAGCCGTTTTACAACGGGAAAACTGAGACAGAGAGGCAAAGACATGTTGTGAGTTTTTAACAAACTTCCTTTAAATCTGTTTTTCAAAGGTTCCTCATCCTCTGGTACTTTCCTTCATACTCCTCTTAATCCCCCCCTCTGTTTCTGTAGCTGATCAGGGCGTTCACAGACTTCTTAGCCTTCATGGTGCTTTTCAACTACATCATCCCTGTATCCATGTACGTCACGGTGGAGATGCAGAAGTTCCTGGGCTCTTATTTTATCATGTGGGACGACGAGATGTTTGACGAGGAGCTGAGAGAGAGGGCTGTAGTCAACACGTCTGACCTCAATGAGGAGCTTGGACAGGTATCACTAGAAGAGCCACTTGGCTTGGTTCAGACCACTGGATGATAAGTTATTTATGAATGTAGTTAATCAGTGCCAAACTTAAAATGATAATATATTACACATGTGTGTCTGTTTTTCCAGGTGGAGTATGTATTCACAGACAAGACGGGGACTCTGACAGAGAACAATATGGAGTTTATAGAGTGCTGTGTGGACGGAAACGTTTACGTACCTCATGTCATCTGTAACGGACAGGTAATGTAAACATGGAGCGAGGCAGTCAGTGGTTTCTGAAATATCATTCACAGAAAGTGAAAGTAGGCATTGGCATTTATTGGAAGTAATTTAAGATGTAAAAAAAATATATGTAGATATTTTCTTTCGTTTTATTTCCTTAAATTGATGTTGATTATTATATCTCACTAACTAATCATTTTGAGTCCATCAACTACTTATGGGTAAATAGCTAGGGGAAAAAAACAAAACATTAATCAGAAATAAATGTTAATTTGAGCTATTTCCTCTATTTCCTCCACTATCAGGGTTTTCCCATGAACTGCAAAGCCTCTGGACTCAGTCTGGGCTCGATTTGCATGAATCACTGTTTTGCGGTGTGGCATGAATCCTGTGGTGTTACTGAGGCATCTGTGGTTGCATTAGTTGTGTTCTACTTCACAATCCTTAGTGCAGTTATGGCAAATAACTTATACTACATTTATGCATACATTAATACGCTGTCAGTAGTTATTCACATTGCAGCCATGACTGCGTTGGGAACTGACAAACAAAAAGACAAAGTCAATATTAAGGGCAGTCCATGCCGTCCGTGAGCGACAGTCGTTTTCTCCTGGCATTTTTCCACAATCTGTTGATAGTGGTGGTATTTGTATTTGTTTTTCAGCGCGGATTTGTCGCCGGAATGAACGCCGTTTACTGAATGCGTTGATATTTTTAGTGAATGGTGAACTGAACCGATCAGTTTTTAAATTATTAGCAAATAATAAGCAACTCTATTGAAATAATTTTTTCTCATTATTTGTGCACTTTCTTCTACCACACTACTTCCTGTCTCTGACCTTTCTATTTCATTGTTTTCAAACAGCTCTGTATAAACAGCTGTCAGATTATTATAAACAGATTACATGAGAAATGGGTAACAGGTGCAAAAGCGGCTCATATTGTCCTATTATATGTGCTGCTTGCGGTTTTGATGAAACAGGGTGGTGTAAAAGAAATACAAGGTATTATTAGAAAATGAGAAAAACAATATAATGAACTTTACATGTAGGTATTTCAAACGTTTAGGTGAAAGTAGAGATTAAATATTAGTCATAAAATCTGGAAAAGCAGACTTTACCAGCTCCTCCCTCTGAGGTACAATCCGGAAAACAGGCACAGTCACATATGAAGTTGAATGGAGCTCTAAACAGCTGGATTTACCTCCACCAACTCATCTGCTTCACCCAATATACTAAAACCTAAGCAGGTCAAAAGTCATTTAATACAACATAATTGAAGGATAATCATACAATTTGTTTCCTTATACATTTTTTGATGGGATTGATTACAAATAAAAAATTTACACAGTCATAGCATGAATATTGTTTTTGCCAGGTGATGCCCGGTGCTTCTGGTATCGATATGATCGACACATCGCCGGGGCCTGACGCCAGGGTGAGTGTATTTAACTTTCTGGCAGTCTGAAGTTGTGTGTGAGGATATAGGAGTGTAACACTGCCATTCTTACCTCGCAGGAGCGTGAGGAGCTGTTTTTCCGGGCGTTGTGTTTGTGCCACACGGTGCAGGTGAAAGAGGAGGAGACGGTAGATGGGATCAAGCATGGAATCCACCAGGGGAAGTCCTCCTCCTTCTACATATCATCCTCTCCTGATGAGGTGGCGCTGGTGGAGGGCATGAAGAGGTGGAGCAGAAAAAAAAAAAACACATTAAAGAAATTAGATTTTAACTCTTTTAGCCACCTAACCTTTTAAATGCTGTGTGCTTCAGGCTCGGTTTCACCTATCTGCGCCTCAAGGACGGTCATATGGAGATCTTAAACAGGGAGGATGAGATAGAGAGGTGAGTGTTAACATAAATACACCAATAATAGCCACTCAGATGTTAAGCACTTTTCTACTCTTATGTAGTTCATTAAGGAATTTAGTTAGCAAAATGGAGTCTATGATGTCTATGATTCTACACTGATTAAATTATTTTACATGGAAGAAAGTGAGGAGCATAAATAGATTAATTTATTCATTTGTTTGCAGTTAAATCTTACCTTATTCTCTGTCTGGTCTTGGCTAACGTTCATCTTAACGGCCTTTGTTCCAGTTGTGTGAGGGTGATTTCTTCCTGTTAAGATTTTTCTCACAGAAGCGTCCGTGTTTGTTGAAATCTTTTGATTCTTAGAAGTTAACTTAAGTATTATTTCTCTTTTTTTTTAAATCAGGTTTGAGCTCTTAGAAGTTTTGACTTTTGACTCGGTGAGACGGAGGATGAGCGTTATCGTCAGATCCAGCAAGGGTAACATCTAAAATACATCGTTCACTTTTACCCTGTGCTGTTGTTTGTCTTTCTATCGCTCAGGTGGTATTTTTGCTTTTTCTATGAGCAGGTGAGCTGTATCTGTTCTGCAAAGGAGCCGATTCCTCCATCTTCCCCAGAGTTATCTCAGGAAAGGTGGAGCAGGTGAAAGCAAGGGTGGAGCGCAATGCAGTGGTAAGAGCACAAGCAGCCACCCTTCAACATTATGTCAGGGAGGTGAAGGAAAAACATTAAATTCTTTTCATTCGGGAGGTTTTTCTGGCTTGAAAGATTGTGCAGTCTTTGTGGTTTCCACAGTTACAGTCATGACCACAGTTTCCAAGGCTACCACAGGAGGTGTATCACTGAAGCATGACCTACATCGATTCAAATTTCCCTACAGATGTTTTGAAATGGTTTTCTATGAGATTGACAGAATTTAAAATATCCAAGAGGTTTGAAGACTTTTGTAATTTCCTCTTTGTTGTAAACATCTTTACTTTAAATAATCTGGAAAAGTAATTTAAATCCTGTGAGAGCTGAATCCATTTAAAGAGGTAGGTCTGCAGAAGGATCCACTGCAGACAACAGAGGGAAGGTGAGCCCTTATGTGTTCTGGAGCTCAGTCTGAGCCGATGTCTCACCTTCCCTCTCTAGTCTGAAATGGATCCTTCTGCCAACGTTTTATGAGTTTAGTTTATTTCTTCCACACCTGCAGAATAATAGCAGGCACACCATGCAACCTTTGGCCACTAGGGGCGCTTGACCTGTAACTGCCCGTGAGTTTTCTACTACTAAACATCCAAAATAATAAATATAAATGACTGTATACTATGAGCAAATTGTTAACTTGCCACTCTAATAATAAAGTTGAGAGAAGAGAATTAGTTTTACATCTAAACTCCTTTCCAATAATGACTTCTTTTTTTTCTCGCGCATGATCCCTTTTACGTTTTCTCTTTTCAGCCTCCTTCGAAGGTTTTAAACTTAGCCTTAGCTCCATGACTATATAAGAGCCTGTGTCCATAAAACGATACGTTCTTCCAGGTCACATGACCTCGCCAATGATGGTGTGTCTTCTCCCAACTTACATAGGCAGTATTTCAAGAGGAGAGCCCCGTTCGTAGCATTAATAATGTAAAGTGCTGTATATTAGCCTGAGGAATCATTTAAAATAACAAATATGCATCAACTATTTAGGTCACAAAGTGTGACGTCTGCCTTTAAATTGCCGAAATAGTCCAACATAGCATAGTTTTTGTAATTTCAAAACTTGTTTGTTCCCCCTACCATACCTGAACTGCTTTTTCTCTGGTACGTTACCGTATCGTACAAAAACCTCAACTATCCCTTTAAGATCCAATTTGTTTTGGTTGTAATGGGGCTTAGGAGACACATTAACAATGTTAAGTTCTTCTATTATTGTAGTTTTTGTTTTTTGTCTTAGCTTTCATTGTCTTAAATCTTGTTTCTAAATGTTTCAAAAATCTTTAAAATCAGCTTTGGTTGAGGTTTAATGTATGTGTGCTTGTTGAGCTGCCATAGATCAGGTGATCTATGGCAGTAAAAAACCAGGTCAATAAGACCTTCCTCTCTCTCTCTGTGGTTGCAGCAGCAGATAACTCACAGCTTTCAGTGGAAATGAAAATGTAGGTTGTGGGTGTTGAGTTGATGAGCCTGGAACAGTGAGAGCTGCTGGTGCCCACACAGTGCACTGGCCTGCTGCCGCTCAACGTCTTTGTTTGCAAAAAAGCAATGTTTAAACTCCTGTGTACACCGTGTTCCCTTCAGGAGGGGCTGAGGACGCTTTGTGTCGCTTATCGGCCTCTGAGTACTGAGCAGTACGAGCAGGTTTGCCACCTGCTGACGAGGGCGAAGTTGGAGTTCCAGGATCAGGACAAACTGGTGGCCGAGGCTTACGACCTCATTGAGAGAGACCTCATCCTGCTGGGAGCCACTGCTGTGGAGGACAGGTGTGAAACCCATGCTGTTAAATAAAAACCCCAGATTGTGTAATATAGAAAAAACAGCAGCCTTTCTGCAACCCCCATTATCTCAAAGCCGTGTGATGAGGAAGAGCTGCCCTAGTTTTGAGGAGAGTTGCAGCTCCCTCCAATTACAAAAGCAGCAGAAGCAATCAAAGCACAAACTGTAAAGGAAGTGTTATTCCACAGGGTACAATGAGTTGACTCACAATAAAGAGAAAATGACTTGGATGATGTTTCTCTGCACTTTTTTTGCTGTAATTCCATCATTTTAAAATAGCTGAACCATCCTCTTTGCTTTCTTTATTTATCTGCTTCCTCCACAGATTGCAGGAAAAAGCTGCAGATACAATAGAGTCTCTCCATAAGGCAGGTATGAAGGTGTGGGTTCTGACCGGGGACAAGATGGAGACAGCGGCTGCAACCTGCTACGCCAGCAAGCTGTTTCGCCGCAGCACCCAGATCCTGGAGCTCACCACTAAGCGGACAGAAGAGCAGAGCCTCCATGACGTCCTGTTTGAGCTGAGCAGGACGGTCCTCCGGCATTATGGAGCAATGCCCCGCGACACATCTTCTGGGTGTGTGTTTTCTGCAGAACATTACTTATTTAAAATATATTGGTGTATTATTGTGTTGGAATGGTACATTAAAATTTGCAAACATTTGAGAGTCTAAAACTTGGTGTGTTCCAGTTTGTCTGGTGAATATACCGACTACGGCCTGATAATCGATGGAGCCACCCTCTCTGCTGTAATGAGGCCCAGCCAGGAGGACTCAAACTCAGGGAATTACAAAGAGATCTTCCTGGAAATCTGTCGTAACTGCAGCGCAGTGCTCTGCTGCCGAATGGCTCCTCTTCAGAAAGCACAGGTAGAAACTGTTGAATCAACCACCATTTAAATAAACATAGAGATCTTGTGCAAAAGCAATAATTGCTGGAATGCAATTATTTTTCTTTTACTTACTCAGATCGTAAAAATGATCAAAGCTTCCAAAGAGCATCCGATCACCCTCGCCATTGGAGACGGTGCAAATGATGTCAGCATGATCCTGGAGGCTCACGTTGGCATCGGTTTGTGTTTTTCCAATATAACCAAACCATTAATATTCAACTGAATCACTTTTTACTCCTTTCTTTTTTACTGCCCTCCTTTCCAAATTTGTTCCCTTTATTGATTGGAATGTTTTATTTTTACACCATTCTTGTTGTTTTTGAGCATTTTCACATTTTGTCACATCACAACCATATAATTGAATGCATTTTACCATGCTTTATGTGGAATAAAAAAAAATCAATGCTTTTAAAAAAAGGAATTTAATAAGTTAAATCTTAGGAGTGCAGTTATCCTCTCTGAATCAATAATTGCTACAATTATAGTTGCTAGAGTTCTGGAATGTCATCAAAACATCTACTGACTGAAATCGTTACCTAATCCTCCCTGCAAAAACATGTCCTGCTTATTCAGACTGGATGGAGAGCATCTGTAAACATGTTACCGTATGTTGAAGTTCTACCACAGATTAATATTACTGGACTTTGACTAGACCATTCTTAGACCTACATTTATTGTGGTCTAAATGGTTATATAGACATTTCTTGAGTGCACACTGATGCTAAAAACATTGTTTAGATTTTTATTTGTGAAGAGTGTCTGAAATGTATGCATCACTACATAGTTAGATCTATATAGTATTGTGAAATGGTAAAAGAGAAATAAGTATTGTCCATCATGCTGAATGCAGGAAATTAATTATGTCTTCATGTAATTTAGTTCTTATTGGATCAGTTTATTTTCCTTCTAAATCACCATCATTATAAATCAGCTTTTCAAATAAAAGCCACAGATTCTCACTTCACTTATAAAATTATCCTCTGCAGAGAAACATGACTAATACCTTCAGCTAATGTGTTTTCTTTGATGTGTTTCCCTCTAGGTATTATGGGTAAGGAGGGTCGGCAGGCAGTAAGAAACAGTGACTACGCTATCCCAAAGTTTAAACACCTCAAAAAGATGCTGCTTGTCCATGGACACTATTACTATATACGCATCTCTGAACTTGTGCAATACTTCTTTTACAAGGTAATCCACCCGCCTCTATCTGATACGCAATGTTTGTACTATTCGAGAAAGTTTTGCTTGAGTCACAAAAATAACGTTTGGATTACTTTAGTGTTGATTAATTCATTAAAAGTCTATTTCTTTCACATTTAACCCAGTTATTGTTTTGAAACACCTTTATATGTTACTTATAATGAAATTATATTGTCTAGCAGAAATAAAACTCATATATTTTTTCATATTTATCTTTCCCCCAGAATGTATGTTTCATCTTTCCTCAGTTCCTCTACCAGTTCTTCTGTGGATTCTCTCAGCAGGTTGGCAATGATTACATTTTAGAGTCCTTTTAAGAAATTCATAACAAAAGAACAAAAAAAACCTCAAAACTCCAACGCTGCTCTGTTTTTCTCTAAAGCCACTGTATGACACAGCTTACTTGACGCTCTACAACATTAGCTTCACATCGCTGCCCATCCTGCTCTACAGCCTCATGGAGCAGCACATTAACATGGAAATCCTGAAAAAGGAGCCGTCGCTATATAGGTGGGTTGTTTTTTACTTCCATATACAAAATATCTTTCTTCTTTTTTCAATCAGTTGGATAATTTGAATAACTAGATAGATTTGATTTTTTTATTCCATTGTCTAAAAATGAACAAATACTTAATTTTTTTAATAAATGAAGGGCTTTTTACCTTTATTAATTTTAAAGCAGAGTAAGCTAGGGCCAGGAAACAATAAATTTTCACATTTTCACCTCTGAATTAGCATAATAGAATAATAAGAGAAGATGAT
Organism: Cyprinodon variegatus; assembly: GCF_000732505.1. Classification (NCBI taxonomy): domain Eukaryota; kingdom Metazoa; phylum Chordata; class Actinopteri; order Cyprinodontiformes; family Cyprinodontidae; genus Cyprinodon; species Cyprinodon variegatus. The sequence continues at coordinate 77,571 of NW_015150824.1, forward strand.
CAGGTTGTCCTCCAGCATCCTAAACCTATGACAGCAAAACTAAAGGGAAAGCTGCATATCAAACTAAACAACTTTATTATAATAAAGATATTTTTAAACATGATAAACTAAATCTAGTTAAATGCTTTGAACTTAAATGTCCTGTATGATAATTATAAATCTGCTAGAGATTCAAATTTATACGTGTAGATTATTTATATCAAATGAAGATATCTTTATTTGGTGATTAAGGAGCCTCTCCCAGGCAGCGTGGAAACTTATTTTGTTTTTCATCTTCAGAGATATCGCCAAAAACTCGTTGCTAACGTGGCCCATCTTTATTTACTGGACTGTCCTGGGTGTGTATGATGCCATTGTGATGTTCTTTGGTGCTTACTTCTTGTTTGACAACACCACCTTCACCAGCAATGGACAGGTAATGCTGATGCCTCTATGACCCTCTTTTTCCAAATCAAAGAAAGCTTTGCTATATTCTTGGAGTTGATTTATTTCAGTAATTCATTTGGTAAAAAGTGAAACTCATCTAGCGTATGGAGACAGTACCTAAAGGATTATATGAGTTCTGCTCATGTAAATACACAAGTTATTTGGCATTTACAATATGGGGAAGATTGACGATTCATCAGTAGGCCAGCAGTCATTGTCGTCCTCCACATGGAAGCTGAACCACAAAAAATAATGACAAAGAATGTGGTACTTTTGATAGGAAAGTTAAGTGGAAGGAAAAAGTCTGGTAGAAAATGATCCACAAACAATGGCTAAAAGAGAGATTTCCCTCCCCATAGTTATGCCATATAGGTTCAGCAATTCATGCTGTATTGAAATCATTCACTTCAGTTTAGTGAACGGTGAAACCATGCTGTAGGGCAATGTTTTAGTTTTAGTCATTTATCCTTTAAATTAAAAAATTTTCATCAAAGATTTTTTTTTATTATTTAATCCGATTCCTAATGAACTAAAACAAAAAAAGGTGAAATTTATTATGCTATTACATTTTCACTTGCTCAATAAATCACTGAAATAAACAGACCTGCCTGGTTTATTGAGATGTAACTTCAGTCTATATTATTCACCTGTTGCTGCTAATAGGCCATTCCGTCTAACTAAAATTATGGATTTGTGTTTTTTAACTTTTCTCCTGCTTATTTTCTGTAAACTATCTTAGAAGGTATAGCGAGGAACACCTGACGGTTGTTTAGCTAACTTTGTTCTTGTGTTCGCATCCTATGGACTACAGCTTTTTCTTAATCTCCTTTTGGTTATTTTATTTTTAGCTGTCTTTTGGTTTTCTTAAAGCTTTAATCTTCTTTGAGATGCCTCATGGTTATATATCTTTTTTTAATCTCTAGTTATTTTCTCAACTAAATAAATTATAATTTTCTTCCTACCTTATTATTTTTCTTCTTCTGCTCTTACCTTTGTGTTGCTTGTTTCTTTTTGCTTCTTTCCTTCTTTTAGCTAATGACAACCAACACACAGATGGTAAGCCTGTCCCTGTCCCTCTGCCACCTAGTTTCACCCTCCAGTTTCCTGTTTCTTCCCCATCAAACATGTCCATAGAGGGCACCACTCACCTTCATCTCATATCATTTGCTTTAAGCTTGTAGACTTACCAGTTCAGGGCTTGTGTGTTTTCCACTCTTCCATGTTTATTTTTGTGTTACTTCATGTTGTATCATTGGATTCATTCCAAATCAGTAAAGACGTGTTCAATTTATCACCGGATGTCAGAAAACGGGTTATTCCCTTTAACAGTACTGCATTGTAAAGGTTATTGGCTTCAAGGAATGATGTTGGAAATACTGGATTGTTGTATTTGCACACCTTTAGAGGGGCAGCTTTTCATTAAAGGTATAGTGGAGGATTAGTGCAAATTTTTGAAAAGACCCACCCTCTCCACTTTAAAAAGAAAATGCACATGCACAACCCTGTTCCCGCTCCCGAGATGTAGCGCCTATTATACACGTCGGAGAGCGTGCACGAGCCCATTTCTCCTCGTGCACGCTCTGTTTAAAAGTTGCTGTTTGCATCGCTTATACAAGCTTACTTTCCCAAAGAAGATTTGCAATTTTTCCTCTATGTCAGACTATCCACCGGTAAGTTAAAATGGGGATGAGTACGTAGGACGGATCACCTGATTGATTGACAATTAGGAGGACCACTTATTTTGATGATTTACCCCCCCCAAAAAAAACATCCTCCACTACACCTTTAATATGACAACTGATTATAAGTAGATTATATGTGTACATGCAGAAGATGATAATCTTATGCCTCTGCTCCAGATTAGTTAACCCTAGGTTCTAAGGCTAACAGCAAAATAACAAAAGGACTTCTAACCTGTTGAAGATGTCAACTTCTAAAATCTCATAAAGGTTTAAGTAAATGCTGTTTTTTTTAACCTTCAAATTGCTATGTTTGAATTAGACATTTGATACATTGCAAAAAATTATCTAAAAACTTGACTTGTCCTTGATTTAAGAGGATAAATAAGATCATCTGACTGAAAGACCACTTTTGCTCTTTAAATATGATACTGGAGGTTATTTTTTCTTATTTTAAATGTACATTTTTTATTCCACTTGCAAGTTGTTTTACTTGCCTCCTCACTTAAAGGTAAATCATACTTATTATAAGAAAATGTGACATTTCTTAGATTTCAGTTTTGCAAAGAGATGCAAGCATGCTAAGTTATGCTCTGATAAAACATTTGTGCTTAAGTTTTGTAATTAACTTTTGTTAATTTACTTAAACAATCTTCAGTTTAATCTTCTAGAAATATTTCCTTTAAAGATGAAAACGAATGAGAACATTGTTCCCTTAGATTTCTTAAGTCTGTTTGATTGATTCTTTATAACAAAAGCGCTCCTAAGCACACGTGCTTCTTGCTAAAGTAGAACAACAACCTTTATTACTTTATTTAAAAAATTATGTATTTATTGCAACACATGTAAATTGCATACGCAATGCTGGTCTATGTTTTAACGAAATAATGTGTCGAAAATAATTGTTTTCATGAAAATACAGGTCATATGTTGATGACCTAAACATGCAAAATAGCAGGAGGAGGAATTTGACGTGTCAATCCTGAAACTAATTTTGGACCCAATTTTTACATCTATAAATAGCATTGTTAAAGTTAGGTGCAAACTCCACACTAAAACGTCAGCAGTCATTGTGACCACAAAGGAGGCTTTGGCAGAATGACAAAAGATGGAGAGAGAGTCTGCCCGCATTTGCACGTATTTGGCACCACCAGGAATAAGAAAAAGGAGAAACTTAGCACGTGAAAATAGAAATCTACCAAGGACATCAAAATGCTGCAGGATGCAAGCAATCTATATGCAAATAACCCAAAAGAAAAAAAAACACGACCAAATTTAAGTAATGTAGCATGTGTAATTGTGTAGTATGTTGCTTAAAATTATAAATGAAATTCATAATTTAGTTGCTGATCCGCCATACTTGAAAAAGTGGCAGGTATGATGTAGGCTTTCACGCATATTTCATGGCATCATACTAACCCTTCATGTTATGATCTCTGATGTTACTAAATGCAGCAAACACATAATAGCAACAGTAACAGCTATTACTGCTATTTTGTTTTATTTGCAGATGTTTGGAAACTGGACGTTTGGGACGCTGGTCTTTACCGTTCTCGTTTTCACCGTTACATTCAAGGTAAACTGCCCTAAAAACGGCTTCCTAGACGTTACTTGCACCTTCAGTCACCTTGTCTAAAGCCATCGTTATAAGTGAGCATTTGCCATGTGTCCCGTTTGTCTTTCAGTTGGCTCTCGATACTCATTACTGGACGTGGATCAACCATTTTGTCATCTGGGGTTCACTTGTCTTCTTTGTTGTCTTCTCTCTGCTGTGGGGAGGAATTATTTGGTGAATTGATAAAAATCGCTTATCATAATAATTAGTTTTGTAAAGACTCTTGTTCCTGTGGCTTATATTTTTCTTTTTCATCTCCAGGCCTTTCCTCAACTACCAGCGAATGTACTACGTGTTCATGCAGATGCTGTCCAGCGGTCCGGCCTGGCTCAGTATTATCCTGCTGATCACGGCCAGCCTGCTGCCAGATGTGGTGAAAAAAGTGTTCTGGAGGTCGCTATGGCCCACAACTACTGAACAAATACAGGTAGATGCATTCAATGGAAACAAAATTGAAATGTTAATGTCCATGGTTACACTGGATGATAAAGGAGTGAAGCCGGAAGGCTTAAATACGCCTGCTATACGATGATAGCTTGTTGGCTGAAGTATAATTTTGTGCTGCAGGAGGAACTGCTGCACAGAAAATTAACCTAAATTTATATTTTAAATAAACCTGAGCATAATAGAAAGTGGCTAAAGGAAAAATAAAGTCAGGAGTAGAGATCAGAAAGCTTAGTTTAGTTATTAAAGAAAAATTGTATGATAAAAAAGAAGAATCTGGAGGAGATCCAGGCAGAAGGTTCCTGAAAACAATTTAGTAAATGAATACATCAACATATATTTTTTTAATCATACTTTACACTACATATTCAAAATGTAGTGGGTGGAAGTTTACAGTTTATTTATCCCACCTGTTTTCCAGTTCAACATCAGTCTTAACATCTTTATCTTTCAGTATTTACAAATTACTAACATGCTCAGTAATGTACCTTTTACTAATAAACCATGGATTTCATCATAACTATCATAATTTAGGAAAAGTATTTCCTTATATTTCTTTTTGAACAGTTTTACATAATTTTACCTCTACAGACATTTGCATAATATAATTCAATTTACTCAATTAAATTAGTAAATAACCTGCAGACTTTAAATTCTTGCAGGTTATTTATTCCATCCCTTTCAACAAAAGGTTTTTGGATTTTTTTTTTTATTTTCTTACGTAAAAATTTAATTTTAGCTTTGAATACTAAGTGCAATGTTTGAAAAGCTGTAAGATGTGTAAATTTAAGACAGTTTAGACTTTAGGAATAGTTGATTGTCTTAGTGTAAATACTCGAGTTTGTGGATGAATCTTAGCACTCTTTTTCTGCAGTATAACTTATGACTACAAACTTTATAGTTGTTCCCCAGAACCTCAAATGCAATGAGATATAGTAAAAAAGAGAACAGTATAATTTATAGTAAGCTTCTTTCTAGTGGAGGAGAAAATGACTATATGCTAAGGTTGTGTGTAAGACTAATAAATGGTTTAGAGAAGCTCAAATGTTTAGTTAAAGTTCATAACTTTAAGGTTTATTTCTTCCAATGACTCCTAAAGGAAAATAGCTTTTAACTTTAAAGGAATCAACATAAATTTTCTAAAGAGAATCTTTTACTTTTAGCTGATGAGATTAAATATTGTGACCCTGTATTGGGAGAAAAAACTTTCATTTGGTGGGGTTGATGATTTAACAGAGACTGAGCTTAAAACAACCAACAAGGTTCTGAAGGATTTCCTGTTTTGACGCCAATGGCCAAATCAACAGACCTGCAAGGCCATGTGGAGTTATTAATGTGTCTCTACAGGATCGGCCTTTAAAAGTGAGGATAAATAGATGTTGACCATGTAGTTTTGTTGATTTTCTACAAAATGCCAGCTCTTACATCCATCTCTTAAACTTCCTGTTATAAAGTAGCTTCTCTTTTGACAGTAAACCGATGTCTACTTTCACTCTCTTACCTCTGATCACCTGACTTTCTGAAAACACTGACCTACAGAGTTGTAATTATTTGCTTTCCTTTATCCCTCTTTCCTTGAACCCGCTGTTTCCTGTTCCTCCTGTTAACCCTTCCCCCCCCACCACCACCGTGGAAGACAAAGCGTCGGTGTCTTGCCTCCGAGCCTTCCACCATCTTCATGCTGTCTCAGACCTCCAGCAGAATCAGTTTCTAACCCAGTCCTCCACGAGGTGATCCTCTGCCTTTCCTCTCCCCCCTCGCCTTTAAATAATCCTGCTTCCTGTTTTCCCGCATCTCGTACCCTCTCTTTCCTGCCTCCTTTGTTTGCCGCCATGCCTGCTCTTTTCAGCAATGTCACTTTAAGCGCTTCCTCTCACTCAGAGGATGAGCATGTTTATGCTTATTTGTTTGCCTATTCATTTAAAAGCTCCCATTTGTGTCTAGATGTCTGTATGTGTTAACTTGTGTATCCACAGCATGGGAGAAATATGACAAGGTTTGAGAGAACCCTGGCCTCCCCCAGTTCAGACTCATTACTAGATGGAATAGCTCTCACAGAAGCCTAAAAGGTCACAGCACGGTAAAACTTTGAGTTGGTGGATTGATTTTTAATTTTTTTTTCCTCTCGGGGTGTTTGGTGTCACTCATAAAAGTGTGTGATCTTAATTTGTAATCCTACACGGGTCATCCATGTGGTGGATGACAGGAAAAATACAGCGGCTTGCGAAATACTCACACCTCTTGAACTTTTTCTTGTTTTTCTCACACCAAAAGAAACAGACTTTGATATGTTTTGGATTTAATACTTTTCTCATGTAAAATCTCTATAAAATAAAGTCAAGTTTTTTTTGTAATATGTTGAAAACTGAAAAAGTTTAAGGTGGATGAATGCTGTGAGGTAAATACTGTATAATTCAAGCAGGGGATTTCTTATGTGAAGCTTTGGTGCCCTCTGGTGGTGGCTGCAGAAACAGACGGGAGACGTTCTCAACTGCATGTTCAGTGATCGTGTTTGCATTTGCATGATTTATTTTTGTTTTTATCAACGTAATATTGTTTCTATTGCTTTGTTTTACTAATTCATGTAAAGGTGAGAACATTTTTACAGTTTTTTTTCCATTTGATTTAGTTATTTTACATATTTTCTGGTTCAAAAGCTGATGAGTTAATAAAAACCACGTGCAGCACTTATCCTTCCTCTTTCATTCCTCAAACAGAATGCTGATAAGCTCTACAAGGGCCACCTGTCGGAGTTCACCCCCTTGGCGGTTCTCCACCCTCCACCCAAGGTCGACAGCCACCAGCGAGGCTCTGAAAACCAAAGGAAGGCCCTGAACCCACGAAGGTCTGAAACCCCAAACAGCAAAGTCATGTTCACACGCTGGCAAAGAAAGCCAGACTACTGCACCTTCTCTCCCCTGCAGTGGAGTCCGTACAATGGGGCAGGAACGGAGACATCTGTCTAATTTATTATTATTTTTTTTTTATAAATAAAAAAAAAAAAAAATAAAAAAAAAGAACTATATGGAGTTAAAGTGAGAAAAGAAGTTTGGATAAGCCGGAGTTGGACATCGGGTGGTATTCCTGACGTCAAGTCGCCGCTCGCTGTAAACGGGACGGGTTCCTAGCCACAAAGCCTCATTTGCCGCCATGACTTGCAAAGGGCTCAGTGTATTTATGTCACAAAAAATTCAAACAAAGACTCAAGAACTGTGATTTGACACTAACATACATGCGCTAGCCCTTTACTAATGTCTGCCTTCAGAAGCAGCTGAAGTGTACTTTAACTGTTATTCCTTTTAATTGTTTTATGTAGTGACACTGGGATTAGAATGATGATGAATCATCTCATTTTCTTGTCTTCAGCTCCTTCATCTCCTTCTCTCTCCTCTCTACCCCAATCTGCCTGTCTTCAGGAATAACTACTGTTGGCACGGTGCGAACATGTTGTCCAGAAACTCTCCCTAGGCTCTGCGCTCAGATCCTACGGCATTGTAAGGAGGCGTGTAGCAGAGGAGGAAAGCCTGAATGATGGAAGATCAGTTGGTTCTAGTTTAGCTTTCTGATGTGCAAATGATTAAAAAAAAAAAGACCAGCTTTGACTCCTCTTTCAAGCTTTCCTTCCACCTGTAGGTATTGTTGTCTGTTCTATGAGATAGATGATTGTGTATTTATAAAATGCTCTATATTTGGCTGTTTTGGGCTTTAGGAATTAGAGATGCACCATTCAGGCTTTATCTGGCAGACTGATTTCTGACAGGAGATACTGTAAAAAATCAAAGAGAAAATCATGTTGCCAAATTATTAACCAAAAAAACTGACCAAAAAAATGGAAAAATTACAACATTATGCTCATTTATGGATACACATACATTATGTCAATAATCCTTTTTTATGTATGTTAAACTCAAGAAAAAGTGAATAGAAGTTCAAACTTTCAGTTAATGTTTTTATAGAATGGAAAAAATGAAGCGAGTTTATTTTGTTTTGATGCTTTTTTAAGTACGGCTGATAATGAGATTACCTGTTCTTTGCTCAGAGGAGATGGAGAAAAAATGAGCAAATTCTCCCGGCTGATTGGTGCACCTCTAGTAGAGATAGTTTAGTGCTGCCTTATTTATTTATCAAAGCACTTTAATAAAAACTCAAATATTTCCTTAATGAAATTAATGTCACAAAGAGATTCCAAGTGCCCCAAAGTCCTAATGCCTTCATTAAAGTTTGCCTCCTCAGATGATCTCCATAAAATGTTGATTATAACCTAAATTCTGATCAAATAGAATTATAATAGAAAAATGTATTTAAAAATTAATTTTGCCGTCATGCAACATAAGATACTTTAAATTAGGATTTAAAATCCATAACAAATGATAACTTTGAGAAGAAAAGTTCATAGTTTTCAAGTATTTACCTCAAAAATTTAAAAGCAATGTATGTTATGAGCTAAATGATTTTATTTATAATTAAAGTTTTAAAAAAATATTCCTACTGCTGCTAAAAATACATCAAATGTAGATAATTAATATTTTTTAAATATAATATACCCTTATAAAAACCTGTTCACCCACCTAATCATTTTCATAGTACTCTAGTGGTCAGATTATATATTTTTTTTGCCGTTTCAGAGTCACTGCAGTAATGCTAGGTGTAAAAAATATTGATTTTAGCTAAAAATTTGAGCTTTACTCTTAGTTCGCTAGGCTGCAGTCTGCTGCTGAACAGATATGTCGCTTGCAGCTTTTCTGTAGATTTAGACGACAACTGTCTAAAAGTGATTATTTGCTATTTCTGGGGGCTTGCAGATGAACAACCTGTCATTGGGAGCTGCTGTTATTTAATACATGGAGCAGCCGCATAGCTCACTGAGGAAATGCACAGCGTAAAGTTTTAAATCATTGTTACCCTATTAGCATTAATGGCTGATGCTCCTTTATTTCCGCATTGACTGTTCTGCTTTAGCGCAATTTGATTTATTCCCAAAAATGTGTATTTCTCGTTACTGTCTTTCCACCAGTTGATCAGCAGCCTATATATATCTTCACACTTTCTTCTATTATTATAAAACTTTTAAAAGTAAACTATCAAAAAAGTTAATATACCTCAAATTTGTTAAAGATCTGACATAAAAAAAATTACAAACTGCTTGGAGGTAATAGAATTGCACCTTTCAACTTTCCTGCAGTCTTTGGTTTCATTAATTTGTGTTTTTTTTCAATCCTTTTATCTCCATTCTTCTTACGTCAATCAGATAATTCAGTGAATAAAAATACCACAAGTAGATGTTAAACATTTTATAACGTAAGCTCCCTGTATTAGTTCGTAGTCGTTGCCCCGTTATAAATCAGCAGTCCGGCACTTGGTGTGTAGCACATTGATGTTAGAATTAACAGCTTAATTATACAAACCATTGAACCATCACACAATATTTGTATGTATTATTACTCAAAGAACTTGGTCCCCCTCTAAAATGTGTAAGATAAAAGTATAACATAACAACAAACTTAAAAAATGCTATCAATGTTATTTATTTCCATGAGCAGTAGTTTTTGGGGTTTTCTTTAAGGAGTCATTTTCCCCAGATGAATCCCCTTAAAAATAACTGATTGCATGTCAGAAGGAAGCATTTTAACGGCATATATCATCTGTTCTATTTCATAATAAACTTTGCACTGTTCTGCATTTTTAAAAGATGGAAAGACAAGACTAACAATAGAAAGAGTGACAGAGATTACTAACCATTTAAAAAGAAGACAATGACCAGTTGCTATAAAAATAGTGATAACATTTTAAAGTCTGAATCTGAGTTACTTGAACATTTATGTGGTGATTAATAGGAAACCATGAACTTCTGTAAACTCATAACTCTATTGTTTTCTAATGTGTCAAAAAAAAAAGCTATCAAGCTCAGACAAGGCAAAAAGAAAATGTAAAAACTCTGACATGAATGGATGTTTTGTGCTGACAGAGGCCATGTGAAGAGAATAAACTATCATAAAAGAGAGGGTTACTGAAAAACTTTGTGCTCACAAATAGCATCTGTATCTCTGATTGCGGTCTGGCTGGTAACTCCCTGCTTAAGCCAAGTAAAGGAGTAGTTGCATATCCTGCGTTTTGACCTCTTCCCTAAAATTTTTAAGTTTTGCATCCTTAAATCCAATTTTCCAATTATTTCCTTTACTGGGGAGAACTTGACCTATTTACTTCCATGGAGATCACCAATGCTTAGATTAGCTTTACAGCTAAAGCACTCGCTAAATCCATTTTCCATGTCACCAATAAGTCGCCGCGCATTTGTTTGACATAATATGGTTAGAAAGTTCAGATTTTGTTAACTTAACCCCTTTTTCTGTTGACAGCAGAAGAGATTCACAGGCTTTAAGTTGCCGTTACAGTCAGCGTCCATATATGGAACTGCTTCCTGTTCTAATGGGGATCATCCAAAAAACTCCTTTTGTGTCAATATAGTAGAAATTTTATAAAAGTGTAAATGTAAAATTATTTAACTGCATTTAAAATGAATAAGATTATGGATAACTATTTATTATTTTTTGTTGTTTTAATTGCTTATACTCTCTAAGCCATTTAATTGATTTCCTGAATAAAGTAAGTGTCCATACAAACCTTAATATTTACAAAAAGAAAGAAGGGGTCTTTGAATAATAAAACAAAATGCAGAGTTCACTTAAAAGTGAAATAATTCCCAAAATATTCAATACATTTTAGACTTTTATTGTTAATTTCTCATTTTTAAAGCCATACATTATTGTTTTCTGTCTTTATAGCTGTGTTACTCTTTTTCTCTTCTTCTCCCTCTGGAGAAAGGATGTGGAAAGTATCCCACCTCTGCTAGCGCCTCCTCCACCTATCTCACCGTCACCATCCACTGTCCCCTTCTGCTCGTCCTTTGCCATTCCTCCACTGATTCATCTCTCCACCCATCGTGAGGCAGAGCAGAGATGCTGTTTTGATCTCTTGATTTGGACCTCGATAAACCAAAGCCTTGTTGCTGCTACAGTAGAGATACTTTTAGCTGCTTTACATTAGGTGCCTTGTGCTAGTGTGTGAAATAAATGATTGTTCATGTGCTTTACGGTGCATTAATAAGTGTTTGTAAGCACTTGGATGGCATAAAGGCTCTGCAAAGCATGGATGTACGGTATGGAAGCAAACATGAATAGTGAATGGGAGAATGGAGAAATAATAAAAAGTGAATTTAAGAATCTTTTTGCAGTCTATGCTGTTTTAAGTTTGAACAAATAGAACTGAAAAAGACTTAAAAAAAATTTGCACATAAAAATGACATTACTATTTAGTTTTTTTTCAGTTTTTTTCCTATTTATATACATGTCACCAAAAAATTGAATAATAAATAAAATAAATATTGTGAGTATAAATTATTAAAAAACTTTTATTAACCCAATTTGTTGTTGACACATACTCTATTCATGCTTTTCTGACATTTTTTTCCAAGCTCTCCTCTAAAAAGGCATGCAGTAACTATCGCCTTATATGTTGGTACTCCATTAAATCTTTTATTGCAGCACCAGTCTCCCACGTTCAAAATTTTCCCACTCCCACAAAACTCCAAAAGCCTTTGTACGAGAAAGCGGCCCACAGCATCATTCCTCCTCCATCTTCCTTAACAGTGGATTTTTTTCAGTCCAGGCCAAACTGGTGTATCATCATCCCAAAGCGCATGATTTAAGTTTAGGACCCAAGTCGATGTGTTTATGTTTGTGATGGTAGAACAGGAAAAGCTTTTACAACACAGCCTTGTTTGCAGATATAAGTTAGTTTAGGTAAGTATCTATTATTCTTCAGAGCTGTTTACTGATTGTTGAAGAGCATTACTACTTACATTCAATATTTTTTCCAGCAAAATAGGAAGTCAGGAATTACTAATAAACATTTTAACATGAATTCATTTAAGAATATAGGATGTAAAAAAATGAATAATACTTAAATTATTTTGTTCGCAGAACTTAAATTATTCCCCCTCCCTACATTTTATCATGGGATTATGTTGCTGCAATAATAGATTATTATATTCTAAGGCTTCCTTAATAGTCACACCTGTACTTAATTAAAATCCTAACCTTCAAAGTTTGTAGAGCTTTATTGGAAAGAATTGGAGACCTAACTGAACATAAATACGCCATCTACACTTAAAATAGGACCTCAGTTTTCCAGCTCAGACATTTTAACTTAGCTATTTATTCAGTTTACATCAAAATCAAACAAATCATTAAAAACAGTAAACCTAAATATTACCCTTGATTGTTCTCTACCATGCAATACTAGATTTTTTTCCAATGTGGAGACAGTATTTTATGTGTCTTATTAAAGCAGTTGTGTAATTAAGCCACCAAAACCTGTTTTTACCAAACGCCAGTGCACATGAGTGTTAAACTATATGCTTAGCTTTCAATGTATAAAACCTGTTTTGTTGTTAGTTGACGGTTTGCATCAGCATTGTTTGAAGACTGACACATTGTTATAAAGGCTTTTAAAGCCACCAGTCTTACTGTATTTGTCACTGTCGTCCTGTTTGTGCAAGACGGCCTTCGTACGTAAAGCTTTTGGGGTTTTTTTGTGATGCATCGTTGTAAGAAATCTGTACATCTCATAGCTAATGGTGTGGACAGACCGCTGTACCCTCAGATACAATACAGGAAAATGTAAACATCGTTATTTGCTAATTGTTGTACAGCATTTGGGTGTTTTTGTATACGGTTTTTAAGAGTTATAATCAACATTTCGTTGTGGATATTTGCCAATTTTTGTTTTTCTTTTAGCGTTTAATGGCAGACGATTGTACATTTGCTCCAAATAAAAGCCACGAGTGGATGTATGGGTAAAAAGTATTTGTTTTTTTTTTATGATTAGAAATGGTAATATCTGCCTCAATAAATCAGAACATTATGAAAGAGTAATATATTTCAAATTACTTTTTTTTTTTTTCTTCCTGATCAGTTAAAATGATTTTTGATTCAAAACAATTTGGCCATAGATGTTTTCCCTTATGAAGACAGTGATTGGGGATAAGGCACAAAGGTTTACTTTAACAGCTTGCTTTTCTTGCTTTAAGGGGAAAGTTTAGCGGAAGGAAAAAGTGGAATAAAATAACATGCAAAATTTCAATCTGAGACCATGATTTCCTAATAAAATACAAAATGTAATCCAGTCTCTGAAGAGGACTTAGGGTAACAATCATTGTAGTCCATGTGAAATGCTTCTGATGTTCTAGTGCAGGAGTTACTTTATGCAAGGGCTGTGACCTTTGTAGCTTATTTCCTGGATTTAATCAGATGCAGGCTTTTGGAGAAATTACTTAAATTAGAGTCGACTTCTTTTAGTTTAAGTTTTCTTCAAAATTCTCATAAAGACTGTACTATAACCCATAAATATATTTATATACAGAACAAAGTGACAGCTTCTTTAGACCCTGTGTTGCTTACCTTCAAAAGGTCCATCGCACACAGTTCTTTTGCCCAAAACATTTCCATATTATAAGTTATGTTTTTGTTCCACTTCAGGATTCTTTGAAAATTG